>NW_004797907.1:209770-211118 GCF_000002075.1 Aplysia californica | reverse complement strand
AGAGAGAGAGAGAGAGAGAAAGAGAAGAGGGTAGAACAAGAGACAACACTTATTGTAAATGTGTCCGATTTTTAAAGGAGACTCGCTTTGGAATTTTTTAAAAAGGAATAGAGGGGTATATGTTTTAGTTTGTCTTTGTTTGAAATCATTCCACCATGATTTCCTCCATACTGTTCTCAGTTCGCCCCTCGGAGAAGATAGATTCCGCCCCCTTAACACGGGGTGCCCACTAAGGCTGGATCGGACCGATCGCCCGACTCGATCGCCTGAAACTGAAAACAAACATGAGTCCGATCAACCGATCCTATCCGTAGTGGGCATCACTACCCTGGAAATACTTCGTTCTGAATGCTCAATACCTAGTTTTGAGAAATTCGACTTTTATTTTTTTTTTTTTAAATTGAGTTTCACAATATATCAAGCTTTCGGAATGGAATTCTTAGAATATCTTGCAGCTACTCCGAATAATCTTACGGTACATGTATTGATAAAGCAGACGGAACTTTGGGTTTCTGGCCTCATGGTCTCAGGAACTCAAAACGGCCAAAAATTGAAAGACAAGACGGAACATTGTAATTCTAAGATAGCCAAATGTGGACTATAGTCACTTGTTGATGTAACGTTCCATACACATTTTGACCAAAGGCTATACGTATTTTGTCAAGCACTGCTTTAGTCCATATCTTATATGGTCGCTTTTAAGAACAAGCGGGCTAACCCAGATTTCGGGGGTTTCCAGAAATCGTGATCTACACCAAAAGTGGGCATTGCCCTACTTATAGGAGAAGTTTGGTTTCATTGGTGTGTATATTTGTTTTGTAATATAGAGAAAATTCTTCTTGTCTTTTAAAGAAACTGAACAAGGGGCAAAAACTTTACCTTCGATTTTCTCAAAACAGCATTATTCGGGATATCCTTCTTGTGTTTAAAAGCGACAATATTATTTCAACCCATTAAATGTTAGAAAGTGACACCAATGTTTGCTTTTTTCAGAATCTAAAACCACAGCGGCCCGGGTGAACGTGGCTGTGATAGACCATGTGTCCAAAAACTGCGACAGTTCCGGGAATGGACTGACTTCTTAGATACCGTACAAGGAACGATCAAGAGAGGGGTGAAATATGACGTAAAACAGACGCAGCAGCAACAACGACAACAGCATCCTTACGTTGTCAGCGGCAGCAGAGGTCTCGTCATGATAACTGTCACAAGGAGCAGCGGCAGCTGTGTCATCATCATCATCATCATCACCATCATCATCATCATCATCATCATCATCATCATCATCATCATCATTATCATCACCATCATCATCAGAAATCAAATGTTTTAGATCTATCGGCGCTAT
>NW_004797907.1:179770-204770 GCF_000002075.1 Aplysia californica | reverse complement strand
TGAGACAGAAAGACGATGGTTTGTTTTGTTTGGTGAAGAAGGAGGTCGTCAAGTGTGAGACTAAAGCTCTGAAGGAACTCTATAAAGTGATGGGCTGAGGGAGACAGATGTTTAGTTTTAGTTTTACTAAGAGTTGTACGGCACTTGCAACACAATAAGGTCATATAAGTGCCGAAGAATAGAGGTGTTACAAGAGAGTAACAACAAACACAAAAAAGAAGGAGGGGAGATAACGACGACAGATGTTTGATAGGAAAGAAGGAGCAAACCACACCAGAGCACCCGCCAACCGCCCACTGAGGACAGATGTGAGACGAATGCTCTGAAGGAACTCTATAAAGTGATGGGTTGAGGGAGACAGATGTAAGACGAATGCTCTGAAAGAACTCTATAAAGTGATGGGTTGAGGGAGACAGATGTGAGCGAGCGTTATGGGGTGTGCACTTCGGTCGGGTGAAAAGGTGACCGACTCGAAAAGTGCAATGGAATGTGAGTCGTCAGGTTATCATGTGTATAAATTGGTACTTCTAGGTCGACTATGTAAGTTATTTGCTTCCAAACTCATTTCTTGGCGCACTAAAAAAGGGGGTGGGGAGTTACACATGAAAGTTATCTCGCTTATTAGTGGATACATTATATCAAGCATAGTAAGGAGTCTTTATATCTGCAATAAAATTTGAGAAAAAAAAGTTTCGTTGCCATGGATACGGTGGATTTTGTTGACATGTCAAGAAAAGATTTTGGATGCGGAGACCTTACATAGTGTGCACACATATTGCATATCGTTTAGGAGCTAATGGAAGAAATAACATTATGATATGTTCGGCTTGCACAATGAAAAAGTGTTAGGGATGTGTGTGTGTGTGTATGTGTGAGTTTGTATGTGTATGTGTGTGTGAGTGTGAGTGTGTGTGTGTGTGTGCGTGTGTGGGAGTGTGTTTGTGTGTGTGTATGAGTGTGTGTCAGAAAGAGAGAGAGAGAGAGAGAGAGAGAGAGAGAGAGAGAGAGAGAGAGAAAGTTTGTGTGTGTATGTGATGTGTGTGTATGCGTGTTCGTGTGTGTGTTCGTATGTGCGTTTGCACGTGCGCGCGCGCGCGCGCGTGTGTGTGTGTGTGTGTGTGTGTGTGTGTGTGTGTGTGTGAGTGTGTGTGCGTGTTCGCTTGTTTAGATGAATTTCTTCCATACATTACCCAAAATGTGACTTCCTCTCTCCTCATAGGCACAGTATCAAAGTGTTTTGCAACAGCACATAAACCACCCTTTGTGGAAAAAAAAACCGCACTGGACTTGGTGTAAATACTTTTTTAAATTAGACCGGTTTCAAATCTTTCATTTTCATTAAACGTTTTTGGAAAAGGCTGTTTTTTCATAAAGTGTTGTGCATATCAAGGCAAATCATCATAGTAAATGTATCAGTATCAGTCAGCATAGAAGACACATTCGTACCAAATCAGCGTTACGTAAGTGTGGATGGTGTGAAGAAAACACGGATAAACACAATTCTGCAGGATGTCTTTGGTTCGTGTAAATGTCTGTGGATGTTGTCAAGAAATAATATAGTGGCGTCTTCCATACATCTTTCTTGGCAGTACGCACTTTGTTGAATGTATTGAACAGGTTCATCTCTCGTTTGAAGCCTTTTCAAACTATACTTTTTTAATTGTGAAACTATGGACAGTTTCTTGGCATTTCCAAAAGGAAAGAATAACGTGGTTCAGCAAAGAATGGTTGGTGATATTGGTATGTGTTGTTTTAGTGAGTGTTTTACGGTACTTGCAACACAACAAGGTCGTATAAGTGCTGAAGATTAGTGGAGTTACAAGAGAGTAACAAACACAAAAAAGAAGGAGGGGAGATAAAGACAGTAGATGTTTGATAGGAAAGAAGAAGCAAACCACACCAGAGCACCCGCCAACCTCCCAGTGATATAGATATGAAGAGAGCTGACTTGCGCTAAACGCACTTTTTGAAATGTTGGTTTAGACCATCTGGACTCACCTTCATCACGTGCACGTCTCACGTCACACTTCAGAACTCACATTCTTCAACCACAACAGAAGACGTGTCACTTATTATCTACGTGTTCACTGGTGGAAAGTGGCAAGAATTGTTAATGTCCAACAGGAGGATAAAAAAAGTGACTGAGTTTGTTTGCACGACTCATGTCTTTGTTCCACACCGCCACGGTTTGGCACTGCCTCACAACGTCAAAACCCCGCCTTTTAAGTGCGCGAGATTGTGAAGAATGGGGACAAAAACAGTTACCACAATGAACAACGATATTTTTAAAGCATTAATTTTGTTTGTCTTAGGCTCGGCATTTAAATGACATTCAGATAAATTGTCGCTTTTAAGGACAAGAGGGCTAACCCAGATTTCGGGGGCTTCCAGAAATCTTGACCTACACCAAAAGAGGACATTGCCCTACCTGTAGGTGAAGTTTGGTTTCGTTGGTGTGTATATTTGTTTGATTATAGAGAAAACTCTCCTTGTCTTTTAAAGAAACTGAACAAGGGGCAAAAACTTTACCTTCGATTTTCTCATAACTGCATTTTTCGGTATAGCCCCCTTGTGCTTAAAAGCGACCAACAAGAATTGCCAAACGTCCAAGTTAACGTGAAGCACCACACATAGCTCAGACAGAAGCACAGAGCTCGGGCAGGGTTTTAATGAAACATTATCTAAGTATTAACATGGCTGTAGATGGCTACATCTATAGTATTACTAAACCAGAATTCGTGGTGCCGGGCTTGGCTGTTCTTTGTTCAGGGAGCTGAAGACATCTCAATGTCCTTGACTTGGCTAGCACATTTTCTTCTAAAGGTCTGATCAAATACTGTCCGGTATTTGGAGCTCATTTCGTAGTATATAAAAATGTTCAGAGCAGAATTTGCCGATTCCAGGATATAGCCGAAGGAAAACAACACAATGAACAAGTTACGATACCTGCCGTGTATAGAGATTTCACGTTCGATGGTCATCCCAATGAAACTGATAGAAATGGGAGTGAAGCAAATGATGAATAACGTAGAAATCATCATCACCATCTTGGCCACTTTTTGATCACGGCTGGTGAAGTTGTCTGATTTTCCCGCTGACACCGATTTGTTCCGCCATTTCGTTTTGCCGCGAAGCTTGACGACCAAAATCACCGTGCAGACGATGACGACGAGAAAAGCGCCGAAGGGTACGAGGACGTTGTTCACAGCGTAGGAGATTTCTTCCACCTCCTCGCGGTCGTGAGTAAAGACTAGGCCTATCACTGTCTTGTTGCGAGCTGGGAGGAACTTGGGCCCGATCCTGTTGGCGTAGTAGACCGGAGAAACGCTGGCGATGAGAATGACGAACAGGGAAACGATGACGATGGCCACTCGTTTTGGCGTGATGAGGGTCTTCACCTGGGTGTAGAAAAGAAAGCGGGGGGGGGGGGGCGATAATATAAAGGTGTCCTGTTGGGTTTTTTTTTAAGTCACACGTTTATTCAAAATGGAAGACTAATGCAAAACCGTTGTCCTGCCAATTCATTAAAATTGTATCGTGGTCGAAACAAATACGTTCACTCTTGCACCTACCCCACCCCCTTAAAAAGTAATCCCCCCCCCCCCCCCTAAAATAGACCACGTGGATTAATTGATATTTTCAAGTAATTGACGATTGTATTGAAACAAAATTATCATTTCATGCTTAACAACATATAATTCAGATAAACCCAAGTTTTAACCCAACACCCTCAGAAGCGACAGGTATATTTTTTATATATAAAGATGGGAAGAAGGGAAAGGCTGGGAGATGTTTACCAGCTACTGTTTTCCATTAAGTAAGCTACAACATAAGAGCTTGGAAGACAATGATAGATCTAGATCTACATGAATGGTTGATATAAAAAAGATCAAGCAAAGGGATTCGGTGACAGACAAATTGACAAACCATAAAATAGAATGAGATTGGCGAGAGAAAAAAAAAACAATACTTTTTGGACCTTTCTTCAAGGACTCACCTTCAGAGGCAAGGCAATACACAGACACCGCTCGAACGTAATGAAGGCTGTGATCCAGGCGGTGATACGGGTGAAGGTCAAGTGAGGCCATCCAGCCGTCAGGTACTGGGGGGGGGGGGGGCAGATTGATTTGGCATAGATCTAAAGTATTCCAGATGAGCTAAACAGTGGTAAGCAGCATCCAGAACTACAACAACAAATGTGTCACAACGTGGTGGAATCAGGCGCTTGCCAATTTTGGGGCTTGTGGAGTTATTGGTATCATCTGACAGCTTATTTATGTGTCTTGCTTTATGAAAATGCATTCATCCATCTTGAATAGAAGTCAAAATATCTTGAACAGAAGTTGAGATATTTGGGATCGAGGGTGGTCGGATCGCCTGGTTTCAGACGTAAAATTAGCAAGAAAAGTATGCCGACTGCCATAGCTACAGAGTCCTTGGAAGCTGAAAATGTACACTAAATCTGTGTCCAAACAGAAATAGGTTTTCAGTGGACCTAAAAGGTTTTGAACCATTTTAGAAATTCGAAAAAATATTCTCAAACCGGTGGGAAAATGCTGGTTTCTTTGATTTAATTAATTTGACGAGAGCCAGATTCCACCTCGATGCTTCACATATTCTAATGAAGGAGTGACAGAAAGACTGCCCTTAATGAGACGCGACTGTTTTGCAGGTCGAAAGCTATAATATTATAATGATTTAAGACCTAGAGCTTTCTACAACAACTAGTTATTTCCAATTCAATGTAGCACTGGGATATGCCATCTTTTGTCTTAACTACCACCTCCCCTCCTCCTCCCACAAACACACACATCATTTTGCTCCGACCATGTGACTGTTGTAGGCAGAAACGTTATAACATCCTTGAACACTCTCAAAAGGCATTCCGGTACTCGACTAAAATTTAGTACCTGATTATATGATTATTTGGAACATTACTCACTCTCCCACCCACCCCCTCCCTCCCTCCCCATTAAAACCACACTTTATAAGGAAAAGACACAAAACAAAAATAATAATTAAATCGATAGAGAAAAAAAGTATAGAATCACATAATTAACCCTATCCGTATGTCGTGTTTTACTATCGTATCCATACGACGTGGGGAACTCTGTGCCACGACTTTCCAAAGAGGAAATTTACTCGTTAATCCTATCCGTACGCTTTGCATAGCAGTCTGTCAAAATGATTTTTTGAGAAATATTGAAAGTTTCAATAAAGAGATATTCGTACTAAATGTATTCTAAAATGTAAAGAATACAACCTCAGGGGTATGAAATGATCCCCAGGGCGTACGGTTAGGGTAAAATGGAATAAACCCAATTTTTTTTTTTTTATAATTAAATCGAAAAGGAATAAAATTATACAATCACATATTTAAGTCATAAAAAAGTTCTCCTTACTTGTACGTCCATCGGGTCAAAAGACAAGTCCAGTGTGTGGAACAGAGGGTTGTGGCAAACGTTGTGCCAGAGTAGACTCACCAGACAGCAGAGGTCGGACACAGCCAGACCTGATGGGGATGGACATGGTGTAAATGTAGAAAAAAATAAAACCAAAAGAATTATTATATGAGCGAGAAAGTAGAGTGTTGCTTTATATAAACAAGACATTAAAGGTGAAAGGAAATAATCAACTTTGTACGGGTAAAACATTAATCTTGTTAGACGTATCTACTTGCTTATCAATAAATCATCATTATGTGTGAGCCGTGTAAATCACGGTATTCCCCTGATATAACCCGAAGGACTGAACGCTTTATTATGTGATAAATGTCTTTACTTTAAACTCTTATCTATATGTGACGAGACGTGGAGGAATCAGACTCTCGTCAATTTTTGGGCATGTAGAGTTATTGGTATCATCTTAAAGCTTCTTCACCTGTCTTTATATCAATGAAAAAAATATCCATTTACCTTGAATGCAAGTCGAGATATTTGCGAATGAAGGAGGTGGGGGTCACCTGGTTTCAGAGGTAAAATAAGTGAGAAAATGGCCGCCAAAGATAAGTTATTTCCTTAACTTTAGAGTCCGAGGTAACAGAAAATTTACATTTTTTGTACCATTAATCAATGTTTTTCAGTAAAAATCCGCTCAGAAATGTGTTCTTTAATGGGCATGAAAGATCTTCAGTCAAAAAACGAAAATTTTATAAAAATGCCTATTTCTTCACTTTGATTATTTTGACGAGAGCCTGATTCCACCACGCTGCCTCACATATGATCTTACCGAAGAGACTGACGTTGACGGGGTCCGAGAACCCTTGTTTCACAAACACGATGATGTTCATCACGTTGGTGACTGTGCCGAAGATGTCGATGAGCTCACAGATCGTGGCAAAGTTGATCCCTTGGATGATGTACGTGATCTCATCCGACACTAGAGGCCCACCGCCAACAACGGGAAGGATGTGTGACTGAGAGGCCGAGACGTTGCTCATGATTAACTCCCTTACTCTGTAGAAAATTGTGTACAGTAAAAAGTTGATTTTGAAACTAAAGGTTTGTGTGCAAATGACAACAATAATAGCAATAAGAAACTACAACAACAGTAACAAGACCATCAAAAGCAAAATAACTGAAGACACCATTATCAAAGCAACAAAACAACAACAACAACAACAACAACAACAACAACAACAACAACAACAACAACAACACCAAAAGTAATACATAATTAACCCAGCAGAGATACTCGAGAAAGACGTTTCAGATAAATGAACATAATAAATTAATTAATTAACTGTACGCTCACAGTGTCGGTTTCATTGGCAAGGGCACATTCACAGCCACAGGTGTAAGGTAGAAGAATCCAAAAAGAAATTCAGTAAATCTGTAAGCGCACATTTCATTATTAATACCATTTGGGTTTATTTATTATCTAAATGTCTTTCTCGTGCATCACTGATTCCTTTTGGACCTTTGAGGACAGGAAGAAGAACCAAAACCCTAGAAGATAATAAGATGTTTGAAAAAAAAGATAGAAGACCTTCGACTTATATCTGGACTAAGAGGGTACAGCACAGGATTGCTAGCCCCGGAGACAGACACTAAGCCACAGCTTACGGAGAGGAGAAAACAACTGCAAATAACCAGGACAAGACGTACAAATAGGATTTATATGCCCCTTGAAACTATACTTTTTCAATGTAGCCACTGTGATGGGCCATACGTCTACAACAAGCTATTCTCTAACAACAAGAAAAGAAGCTCTGTGTGGCGCAAATCCATGGCAGCCTGTGACAGACGGTGCCGAGGTGAACTACGTAAACAAGAAAAAACACACGAATACACGGACATCATTAACATTGATACTGATTACACGAATTCGAACACACACTATTGCTGGGTGCTTGGTCACAGAGCCGTGGTTGTGAACGGAGATTTGCGAGTATTGCTAAGAACAAGAGCATCGTCATCATTGGAAGGTGGAGAGGGGTTCAGAGGATTTGGCGGTATAAAGCTAAATAACAGCAATCGGCGAACGCCGCCATTGATTATTTTGGTCAGGTGGTAGTCAAGTTATATTTTTAAATGATGTGCAAGTACGTGGAAGAAAAGTTAACAGATATTTTCCTATCTATTATACGAATCCAAGCAGAAGTTGTAGATTATCTAGTCCAGATATTTTACGTAGATGTAAGAGAAGTTGATTGTGAGGGGTTGCAAAATTTCAACGTTTGAGCCACATACCATTTAAAAGAGTGGATGGTGGCGTCTGACAAATGCTTCATTTCTAGATCGATATAAGCAAATAAAAAACAATAGATATTCATGTATGAGTTTAAGATCCCTATAGGACTTAGGGTTATGTCTATTGTGTACATACAACATCCAGTTTTCCTTGTGCATGTTCGCACACTTCGGTACATATTTGTTCTCTAAAAAGAAGATTTTGCTGGAGTCAGTTGGCAAATTTAGTTAAGGGCAAAGAAATCAAAACATTAGGTTTGATTCTAGACACGATTGTTTTTAAATATTTATTTACAAAGATAAATGCAATGTAAATGCGGTTCCCACTGTGCAAGTCTGTACAATCATGAATGATGATTGTTAGTTATGTGATCTCCTAATAACAGAGTGATATTCTACAACAACAAAAAAAGGGACAATTTCGTACAGATTTGATTGTAAACATGAAACGTACAGAGAAAATGATTGGGAACATCGTGGTTGGATTTTTTTTTTAATTTTGAAAACTTATGAGAAGAAAATTAAAACAAATTCAGGGAAAAGAAAGTCCTATTTAATCAAAGATGCAAGTTAATATATACAGTCTGTTGGGTGACAATGTTGAAGAAAGTAAATATGCTCTGTTCTGCAGATACCGGGATGAAAATATTTAATCAGGGATAGTTGGTTTAATTGGAGTCAACCTTTGACAAACAGGTCACCGGTTTGCGGAAAAGTTATGTTCACCAAGGCTTTGCGAATAATCTGTGAGACCAATCAAATATGTCCGCAATCACGTTCTGAATAAAGGGCATGAAGCATTGTTTGTCGTAGCATCGTATTTACCTTCTACAATCATGGAAGACTAGACGAACATTAACGCCTTCCACATGTTGCTTTGATGAACTCCTTTTTCCCCAGTAATTGGCTCCGTCTGAGCGGAGATAGACGTCCGATTCCTAGGTCCTGCCTCTTAATTGGTCGCTTTTGCGGACAAGCGGGCAAACCCAGATTTCGGGGGTTTCCAGAAATGTGTACCTCTACCTAAAGTGGGCCTTGCCCTACCTAAAGGAGAAGTTTGGTTTCATTGGTGGGAATATTTGTATGGTTATAGAGAAAACTCTCCTAGTCTTTTAAAGAAATTGAACAAGAGTCTAAACATTTTAACTTCGATTTTTCTAAAAACAACAATTTCCGGGATAGCCCACTTGTGCTTAAAAACGACCAAATAACCTTACAGTGTAGCAAGGACCGCTAAACCAATACAATTTTGCACATTAAAGAAAAATATAATTGAAACAGAACTGAAAAAAACACCTCTCACAGGTCGTTATTACAAACAAGAGCGGAAGCTCTATCTGTACGTGTGTCTGACATAATCAACATAATTTGGGCTATTTCGACCTGGGCCAAATAACTCATTATCTGTAACTGTAAGTGAACCTGCAGTTATGCAAATAACTTACTTATCAATTATTTATAGTGCGCGGGGGGGGGGGGTCTGTTTCTGCGTGCCATCAACTAACTATTTATATGTAGTGCGTCCAAAAGCTGAGAGTTGCATTCGTATAATTATCAGTAAATTAGTGTTTTAGTGCCTATAAATAGCTGCTTGCACTGTATGCTTCGCAGGAAGTTGAGGTTGTTTCAGAATGCCCTCAGGTCTGCTGGGGTAAGAGTATACATTGACATTGTGAAGCGCATAGAGCTTGCTGCTAAGTGGAGATTTGCGCTACAATATATACTATCTATTATTATTATTATTATTATTATTATCATTATTAGTATCATTATTGTTATTATTATTATAGAGAACACATTTTATCTAGTATCTCTGTCGTTCTTCAGGAATGTTGTATTCCACAAAACACGATAGAAACTTGAGGCGCCAAGTCTGGCAACTGGCTCGTCAAAGAGTGCTTTACAAATCCAAAGTAATTCAACCGGGATCTGGATGTGATCCCAAAACCTGGTAAAGTTAGATGTATCACTTCCAATTTTATGAAAAAAAAGACCTGTTTTCAAGGGCCTTGGAAATTATATGTCCGAGGCGACAACAAGCAGCCTTACCCCTTTTTTTCCGAGACGCAGAGGTCGGTGCACCTTTGCTGTGTTCAAGGAATCTTTTTTACCGCTAGCTCAAACGTCTAGTTAGTTTATAAGGGTTTTACGGCGCTCGCAACTGCATAAGGTCATAATATAAGCGCGGGCTCAAACCTCTGACCCAGATTTGAAAACAAAGAAGATGTTAAACAAAAAGACAATGGTCTGTTCTCATAATGCATACTTTTCTCCTTATATTATGTGGGCTAAAGTCAATACACACCTCTCACCAAGCGCGTTAAATCGGCAGAAGGAAAACAAAGACGAACTCCTCTTTCCAAGCAGGCAGCAGCCCCCCCCCCAAAAAAAAAAAAAAATAAATAAATAAAATTTTAAAAAATTTTTAAATATAAATATCAACGAAACACAAAAATAAAACAACTGAAAAATCAAAGAGAACCGGAGAAAAAAACGTAGCGTCCATCATTACCAGCCTACCATCATCAGAGTAAAATCCGAAGGTCATACTTATACATGTATTATTATCACCACCCAGGTAAATAACGGTTGACAGCTCACAAAAGACACATTCGGCTCAAGAGAAAGGCGCCAAAGAGTTAATAGTTACTGTACTGTGCTCTGATTATACGATGAACGCATGAAACCTACTATTATACAGCTGATGGCTGGATGTAGGACAACCCCCCTTCCTCCCCCCCCCCCCCCCATTCTCTCTCTCTCTCTCTCTTTCTATCTCTCTCTCTCTCTCTCTCTCTCCACCTTCTGTCTCGCTATCTCGTTCTCTCTCTCTCGCCCTCTCGCTCTCTCTCTCTCTCTGTCACCAGCCATCTCTGTCACTGTCTCTCTCTCTCTCTCACTCACTCTCTCTCTCCCCCTCTCTCTCTCTCTCCCTCTCTCTCTCTTCCTCTCTCTCTCCCACTCTCTCTCTCCCTCTCTCTCTCTCCCTCTCTCTCTCTCTCTCTCTCTCTCTCTCTCTCTCTCTCTCTCTCTCTCTCTCTCTCTCTCTCTCTCTCTCCCGCCTCAAAAACTGTAATAAATAGATGTGCAATCGTTCAGTTCTTTAGTCCACTTTACCGGCACTAGGCACGCACAGGCCCCGCGGTGAGCACTTACTTTCAAAATACAGAGCTAGAGAGGTACCGATGTTATAGAATAAGATATGATGTAAATTTCAATGTTTCAGACTTATCCATAGCTAGAGCAAGGTATCAAAATTATATATTCTCTCTCTCTCTCTCTCTCTCTCTCTCTCTCTCTCTCTCTCTCTCTCTCTCGCACACACACACACACACACACACTGAAGAACCAAACCGGGCAAAAAAAAAAGAAGAGCATTTCTATTACGGTCTTCCGAACATTGTCTACAAATTCTTCCACTTCCAAGATCAGAATGACAGAGTCATTAACTGTGCTTGGTTCAGAAATGAGGTGGACAAAGCTTTCGTTGTTTAGTCTGACAAGATGCGTTCTAATCTAGAATCTCGAATATAACCTACAAAGTAAGTGAAGAGTCCGCCAGGACATAAAGGAAGCAGTTCACTTCAGAATATAGATCTAGATCTATTTAGATTCAGACTTTCAGACTGTACCCGTGGGTGATTGGCGGGTGCTCTGGTGTCGTTTGCTTCTTCTTTCTTATCAAATATCTATCGTCTTTATCTCACCTCCTTCTTTTTTGTGTTTGTTACTCTCTTGTAACACCTCTAATCTTCGGCACTTATATGACCTTAATGTGTTGCAAGTGCCGTAAAACTCTTACTAAAAACAAGACTGTACCCGACTTACAAGTGGACGTAAGTTATTTGGAACTATAGAGGTGACTATCCGACGAAATGAAGAATAAGAAAAAGAAGGGGGAAAACAGTTAGTTCTCATCCGAATGATTTCGAGTTTAGTTAGAACTACTTCAGGCTTCAGGTATACCAGTAGTAATCACAGCAAGAGATAAGTAAGTGCTACTTCACTATTGTTACTGCACGTTCACTATTTAGTGTTCTTAAAAACAAACTACGGTATCCTTAGTTTGAAAAAAGGGAAAACTTCTTTGAAATAACCGCATGAGGTGTGGTGTTATTTAATTCTACATGTTACACGTTCTCATAGACATGGTTGGTGGGTGGTTGGCGGGTGTTCTGGTGTGGTTTGCTCCTTCTTTCCTATCAAACGTCTGTCGTCTTTATCTCCCCTCCTTCTTTTTTGTGTTTGTTACTCTCTTGTAACACCTCTAATCTTCGGCACTTATATGACCTTATTGTGTTGCAAATGCCGTAAAACTCTAACTAAACTATAGACATGATTTAGGTAATAAAAGAGATACGCTGCCTGGACCTTGCCTATTAGGGTCAGCCCGGGTGAGCGGAATGCTGAATCCAAGCGGAAATACATGATACTAATATAATGACATAAAATTATGATGATACCGAACACCATTTATTGTAATGCCAAAACAGCCGCCCACCACCAAGCCCTGTGCGTTTTACAATCTAAAGTGTTCTCATACTTACTTTTTGGCGCTCATATGACCTTTTGCAGTTGCGAGCGCCGTAAAACCTTACTGAATAAAATAAAATACGTGTACTTACTTTTACTTTACTTTTATACTTTTCCTTCTGCCGGTGTCGGTGGGTGTCGCGGGGAAGAGATCTGTCTGTCTGTCTGTCTGTCTGTCTGTCTGTCTGTCTGTCTGTCTGTCTGTCAGCTGGGAGTCGAGTGACTGAGAGGAGGATGAGGGCATGGCGGGCTCTGAGAGTGCCCTTTACATAGTCGATCCAGTGATGTTGTGGTCTTCCCTTTTTTCTTTATCCTGAATATTTTGTGTTGTAGGCTCGCAGTGCGTATTGATACGGAAGCATTTTTGGGAGAACCATTTAATTTTTTGTTGTTCGATATTATAGCTAGGATTGATGTTGTTCCTACCGTGTTTTTGACGACCTCGTGTCGTTCCCGATCTAATCTCCCCTGATCTTGTTCAATGCTCCCCTCAGACATTAACATTTTGCAGGTGGTCAATTTCCTCTCCTATGTTCATTAGAAAGAGCAGGTTTGGTACCTGAAGGTTTATAATATTTAGTTTACTTGTTTACTTGTGTGAAGGACCGACATCACTGCTCAAGGGGTATCCCCATAAGCGCTCCGTCCCCTGAAGAAGCACATCTCGAAGTGTGTAGATGCTGACGGTTCCAAGCAATGGTTGATTCCATAGCCTTCTGCTCCTCCCACTAAGTCTTGAACTTCTGCAGGCGCCCCATCCAATTCCAAGCTCATATTTAGTTATGAATAGTATGTGTCTCAACTATAATGACCTACGTATATCTCTATCATGATCAATTTCTATTCCTCAGCCATAAGCTTCAACTGGAATGGCGGAACAGATGGGTTTTGGGAACAACATGAAAACGCCGAAACATAAACGCGGCGACGTCAAAACAAGACAAAAGTTCCAACCAGCGGCGGAAGTCAAGACGGCAAGCTGCCTGCTTCAGGCGGGAGACGAAACACTTTGCGTCCGACAAACCTCTGACCAGGCCTGGCCTGACGTAACAGTTGCCGTGTCTGCCTGTCTGCCAGCACGGGTGACCGTGGACCGTCGCATGTTCCGGAACCCCATCCCCAAAGATCACACAAATCGTCTTCTTCTTCCTCCTCAACCTAACATTTGTACTATAATGATATGTGAGGCAGCGTGGTGGAATCAGGCTCTCGTCAAAATAATGAAATCGAAGAAAACAGCAGTTTTTTCCCTGCTTAGCAATTTTTATCAAATTTCTGTTTTTTGGTTCAACACATTTTATGTCCTTTTACAAACACATTCCTTTGAGGATTTCACCGAAAACGTTGATTAAAGTTACAAAAATATAAATTTACAGTTTCTATGGACTCTCCAGCTTTGGAATTAACCAAGCTTTAGCGGCCATTTTCTCGCAAAATTTGCCTCTTAAATCAGGTGACCCCCACCTCCTTCAATTCAAAATATCTCCACTTCTATTGAAGATGGAAGGGTAATTTTTTCATTGACAGCAAGACAAATGAGCAAGCTTTAAGATGATACCAAAAACTCAATATGCCCAAAAATTGACGAGAGCCTGATTCCACCACGCTGCCTCACATATGTACTGAATGCGGAACCACTGTCAGCAGTTGTGGCAGACCTGAAAATACTACCTCAAAGCACTTGGCCGAATGGCAAAAGTCTACAAACCACCACGAGGGTCCCTAAGAAAAGATCTGCTATTCAAAAAAAGGTTAAGGACTGCTTTGTGTAGCGTAAATTCTAAATTAAGTGAGTGTTTAGAACGAGCATTTTGTGGGATATAGGATATACTCGTTGCTTATTCGTTCCATTCAGATTCACACAATCAAGATATGATAATACGATTTCTGATCGCATGGTCTTAGTAACTCAAGAGGGTCAAAAATGTCAGATAGAACTTTGTAATTCTGGGGTAGATCTAGCAACCATGTTCTTGAACAGAAATTGCAGTGAGTGTTTGGTGAAAATGGTATGGGTTTAACGCCCCTATCAACACTATTAGGTTATTTAAGAGACGGGGCCTACTAGTTTAACGTCCGTCTCCGAAAGGACCGAGCCAAATTGGAAATTCCCAAGGACACAACGTCGGACCGCGCTGAGGCTCGTACCCCCAAACCCGCAATCTCACGATTACGAGTCCGGTTGCCTAACCACTAGGCTACCGACGCCACTGCAGTGAGTGTTTAGAACGAGCATTTGGAGAGATATAGGATATACACAATATATACATTTACTATGAGGCTGACGTCAGATGAGCTAATTGTGTTAGCTTCTCCGTGTCTTATTCCAAGTGTTGGCTGGGGTACCGCCGCTGTTTAAAAGTAACTCGGATCAAACTGGAAAAAACAGGCCTAAAACCGCGTATGGCCACAATTTGCATTAAAACAGTCATTCTAACGTTGTTTTGGTGGACTGCAGATTCTGTCGCAGTGCTTGCATGTCATTGTCAGTGATGTAGATCGAAGCTCTGTATTTCCGCTGTTTTCCTTTCGTCGTTGGCGCTTCTCAGTAATCCCAGCCTGGTTGTTTCTAAGGCTGCTCTCTGACATTATAGTTCTTCCCTTTATCATTTTCCTCCATATTTTCCTGTCCTCAGCTATTTCTTCCCAGATGCTATCATTTACTCCAAGCTTAGATAAACTGTTTTTACAGGTGTCTTTGTACCTCAAATTTGGTCTTCCTCTTTGTCTCTTTCCCTGGGCAAGTTCTCCATAGAGATCAGAAGTTGCTAATTCGGAATCCGGTTGTCGTTCATTCTCTTGACATGATCCCGCCAGCCATCTCAACATTTCTAAACAAAGGATAGTTGTCATGCTCTGGGGGTTTGCCCGTGCCAACACTTCAACATTTTTTACCTTGTCACGCCACGAAATGCTTATAAAGATCTTGCGGCAGCATCTGAGATGGAAAATGTCGAGGCGCTTTTCTTGCCTGCTGTACAAGGTCCATGTTTCAAATCCATAAAGGAGTGTGCTGAGGACACATGCTTCGTAAATCTTCATCTTTGATTTGATTATTAATCTTTTGTTTTCCCATGTTCGTTTTGTCAGCCTTCCACTTCCAAACGTTATACACGTGCTGCTTTCCCTAATCTTGATGTTGATCTCATCATAAAGTGATGTACATGATATAGTGGAGCTGATGGTAGACCCCAGGTAACAGAACTTGTCCACTGTCTCAAGTTCCTTTCGTTCAGCCATATACATGTATCATTATGGCTCTGCTCTGCGCCTTGTTGAGTCAGGATGACTGTTTTCTATTTCTTCCACTACCAGGCCAAGATCTACTTATGAAAAAATTGCAGGTACATGTACTGGAACGTAAAAAGAGGGAGTGAACAACGTAAAAATGTTCAAATTTAGTCTATTAATAGCAGTAGCGTCCCTTGATCAGACCAGTTTGCTCAGTTCCGGTCACTGATTACAGAGCTGTAGTAATTAGTTCGGCCTTTTTGTCGTTAATTATAGTATTTATTACCTTTCAGAGAAAATATGACTTTATGACTTCTCCATGTTCTGTAGTATTTGACTCATGCTGTTTGATGTTAAATAAAAGCTATTTGTAACTCGCGTATAAATCTGAAAATGAACTTTTTTACCCACCCAATATGGCGTACATTTGATGGTGGATGCGGAAATCGAAGCTTGTTTGTTGTGTTTGTGTGGATATCTTCGACTGTGCATTTATGTTCCAGAGATACTTGTCGGGCCTGAAATGCAGGTAGGATTTTTTTTTCGAATCATTTAAAGAAGTTTCGGAAGTACTGAAGGCAACTCTGTTACGTTGGAATAGATACAGGACGTCATCGGTGTTTTTTAACTAAAATTTTCTGTACACTGTCAGTGACTCAGACTGTTTCTAGACTGCTAATTGAATCCAGACTGTGGAACTGTTGGAAGAAGCAGAATAAAAAGCCAGATCTAGATCTACTGCCAAGTCCAGTTTAATTATAATGTTATGTTACATAATTTCTAGATTCTAGATCAAATGATAAATCTCTTACATTGTGATTGTAGTCCCAGTGTGAGTGTGTGCTGTTGTTTACTGTCTTGATCCAGAATCTAGCGCCAGTCAGTCACCTACTGAGTCAGTGCCTACTCAGGCTGGTTCCTCAGGTACGCACTTGACTTAGAAATCTAAAGTCTAGATTAGATCTAGAGAGATCCTTTTAGATCTAATCTATACACTATACAGTCACTTCTGATGACTAGGCCTAAGTAGGCTAACTCACGAACTCTCTGTAGATCTTCAAGAGTAGGTTACGAGATGATCTAGATTCTAGATATATAATCTAGATCTAGAATCTAAATCTAGATCTAGATCTTTACTTATAATAGTAGGCTATCTGACTGCACTCAATCCCTTTTAATGCACAAAAACAACATTTGACAACAAAGCTATAAGTAGCCTACTCTAGATTGTACAAAACTACTTTGCTAGATCTAGATCTAGACTAGTCTAGTAGTAAGAGTAAGAAGTGCTCTGTTGAATGGGGTTGATTTTGAATTTGTTGATGTTGGTCTACTGACCAGATCTAGGCCTAGATCTCCTCTAGGACTACTACTAGGACCTAGTCTAGGAGTCTAGGTCTAGGACCGTGCTCTTGAGGCTGAGCATGGCACGCAATCCGCAATTGCGTACACAGAAATTCAAATTTTGCTTTTATAAGGTATCATAGTTTGAGCACTATACACGCAAGCAACTGTGTGCACTGTCAAACCTGTGTAAAACTGCCACTCATTGTCAAGGAGAAAAGTGGCCGTACAGGAGGTGGCCGTCTTAAGCAGGACTGGTAAAAAATTTTAAGAAAGTAAATCAAATCATTCTTTTCTGAGGTCCAAACCATGGCTGATCTCAGACTTTAGACTTTAGACTTTAGACTTTAGACTGCCATATAGGGCTAGTTCTTTCAAAAGGTGTTGTTTTTTTTCCTTTTGAAAAAGGGGGGATGGGTGGTGTAAGAAAGGTTTTTTGTGTTGTTTTAGTGGGAGGGGGGGGGTGTGTCCTTTTTTTTTTTGGCTAGCTCTATTCGAGTCCGTATAATTTTTATCTATTCGGACTCGGGTCTGAAAAAAAGGTTATATATAACAAATGTATAAAATTATTCAGACTTAGCTTCTAAGTGATATATATATATATATGAGTGTAAAAGGAGGTATCTTTGGGGGATTTTGCGTAAAACCAGAATTAGAACTAGATCTAGCCAACTAAATCTAGTACTAGGACTCTGTCAAAAGTCAAAAGACTGCACTCTCTCTCTCATATAAGATCTACCTAGCCGGCCAATGGCAGTGTCTTAAAAGTACACAGTAACCGACAACTCAGGGTCTTTCCACCACCACTATAGCATCATCATCATTACTTCCACCACCATTTGTCTTTCCACTACATATTCAATTTCATTTTGTTGTGTGTTATTTTTTTTCTGTAATTATTTTTTAAAATTACATCGCACAAAATCGACTGCCGTGGCCTCTTTCCACCACCTCTTCCCCCAGCAGGCCGGGAGTGCGAGATTGCTGCACGCAATCTCATTGGTCGATATAAAATTAATTTTGCCCCCGGTAAGATCAGCTTGACTTATTCGTTCAGTTGAATACCACTAATGATGCAGGGAGGGTCAGTTTAGATCAGATAGATCTAGATCTAGTAACTGGATAAAAATAAAGCTCACGTTTCGACTGTTATCATATAATTTTTTTTAAAAGTTCGTACATGCTGGAAATATTTAGGAACAAGGGTCGGAAGTCAGAACGGACGTCATTTTGGACTCAATTCAGAGTCCGATCATATAATTTTTCTCTCTATTCGGACTCGAGTCCGAATAGTCACTTCTTTTTTTTTTGGTTAAAAAAGCTTTCTTTTTGTTGCTGATTTTGTGCAAGGGTAAAATAAACAATATCTATTTTAAGAAGATGAAGACCGAGTGCTATATATATATATATATATATATAATATGGTAAAACAAACACATGGGTCGCCACCACTCGGAGAACAAGCAATGCTTCTGTTTGTTGCAAGTTCACTTCAACGTCCATTGTTACTTTGTTACTGATTAGTAAACAATATACAGTGACCAGTCACTTCACACACGGTTTGTGCTTGAGTTGTGGGCGGGGCTTAGGTTATGACGGATCACGCTTCCCTCACCAGCATCAAATTTATAAATTAATGCCTACCCATTGGTCAACTTGGGTACATTCACTTTTAGGGACTGGACAATAATGACAGGTGAATGGGTTATGACGGCCCATCCACAGCGTGAGGGGCAGATTCCAAATTTATAGCGAAGCATCGGGGAATGCGAGACCATGCCTGGCCGTCTGAGGCAGGTAAATTTGACAGTGGGTTGATAAAAGAAGGTGCTCCCCCCCCCCCCCCCCCAACAAACAAGCCTTTTTCCATTTTTTCCCTTTCTTTCTTTTTTGTGTGTGCTAATTTGTGTTATAATCTTTAAACAATCTCAGCAATTCTCATTCCATAAACTTAGCCTGTTACCAGTACCATTCTGTACACCTCCTCTTTTCCTCTGCAAACAAAACTGTACACCAACACGCGCGCGCGCACACACATGCACTCAGACACACACACACACACCCCAAGCAGTTTGCGATGAAACCAACCTCGCATCGCCTAGTGACGTAACCCATCTTGCGCTAAGCGGCAAAGCGGGCCCACCATGGCGCGGACAAAACCCTAATTAGGAAGTGCGATATCTTGGTAGTAGACAATCTTTGGCTTTACGGAACGGAATTGCATGCATAGCAAAGTATGATACACCTTACACGCAATTTTGTGCTTACCAAAAAATGTATTGGTGCAGGCAATTGCGTGCATACAAATGTTGTAGCAAAAAAGGTGGTGTTTATAGACTCCTCCTGCTCTTGAACTAGTTTAAAAGTTTACTCTATTTACATAAAACAGGGGGGCTCTCGTTGCCTAGAGGTTAAGGTGTTGACCTCTCATTCAGAGGTCCCGGGTTCGAATCCGGGTAGCGACCAAAAAATTTTCTTCTCTAAAATTGTCTCCTTTCACCTCCTTTCCTGCTCCCTAGCAATGTTCTGTTGTCTGCTTTCATTTCCACTTTCTGCCCTCACCTCCTTTGCCCCCTCCTCTGGGCTCCTGACTCTTTCTGCAGCATTTCTAATGCTACTCCTTGGCTCCTCCTTACTGCTGTCTTTCTGCCACACCCCCTCTCGGACAAGGGCGAAAAATGTCGGAGGGCCCGTTGCAAGTTGTGCACGTTAAAGATCTCTTAGTGGTCTAAAATCGATAAGAGTAGGCTTCGGCCGCCACCCGGGCAAAATTAAAAAATTTCCTACTTAACTGAAAATATTAGGTGTGTCCCGCGCGCTCATATGACCTTATGCAGTTGCGACGCCGTAAAACACTTTACCAAAACAAAACAAACAAACATAAAAAACAGGACGTGGGTGGTTGGCGGGTGCTCTGGTGTGGTTTGCTTCTTCTTTCCTATCACAAACATTTATCGTCCTTATCTCCCCTTCTTTTTTATGTTTGTTGTACTCTCTTGTAACACCTCTAATCCTCTGGCGCTCAATGACCTTACTTTTATGCAGTTGCGAGCGCTGTCATACCTCTACTAAAATTAAAACTAAAATAGGGCGAGTCAAGATCTGGGTTTTTGACAACAGAATTCATTTTATTTTTAATGAAGTCTTCCTGCTCCAGAATTACCCCTTGTATTGTATATTGCCAGAGGCCAGAGGGTCATTCCTAATAATCGGCACTTATTTTCAGCTGAGTTTGTTAGCCAGGACAGCAGTCTCATTTTTAGTTATTAGTCACTCTAGTGATAATGTTAATGGATGAGGTTTAGATCTAGCCTTCTCATGTCATTCAGACCTCGAGTTTTCAA
The DNA here is from genome assembly GCF_000002075.1 of Aplysia californica. Classification (NCBI taxonomy): domain Eukaryota; kingdom Metazoa; phylum Mollusca; class Gastropoda; order Aplysiida; family Aplysiidae; genus Aplysia; species Aplysia californica. The sequence goes on along the minus strand of NW_004797907.1, from coordinate 184,627 downwards.
TCGTGTTACTTTTCTCTCTTCTGTCATTCGCTATTTTCGAAGTGGCTAGCCGTACTTAGCCTGCCAGTCTAGACATCATTTAAAAGTACAGCTGGCCTGCCAGTCTAGCCGTACAAGTTTAAGTTTTAGGCCCTATTGACCGCAACCTGTTTTGGTCCCGGTCGTTTCTCTGTATGGGGCCCTGGTGTCACTAAAATTATAATGACATTTATAACGACAAAACTGAAAACCTTTTGTATCTCTTAGAATCTGCTTTCCTTGATCTAATTTATACGCTCTAATGTAGTTCAATTGAATTATACAGTATCTCATAAAAACCAAATATGGATGAAACTTATTGAAACTTATTATATTATTAAATACTGACCCCCCCTCCCCCCAAGAAATGAAACACCTAGGGAATTGATGTCGGCATTGCGTCATAAGTGACACTTGCTTTTTCAGATGACCATAGTTCATTTACACTTTATCAGTTTGAATGAACTTTAATTCCCTAATAAACTTTCAACACTCCTCTTCAACTAAGAAGTGAGAGGTATTCATAGAATATATGGATTATGGACATGCACCAATTAATGTGCATATTGTCCCTCAGTAATGGCCACCCATCAATGATCAACTGTATAACGCACCCAGAATTTGAGGCAATTTTAGTGAAAAATCAACAAAATTTGCAAAATATATTAACCAAACGAGAGCAATTTGCTTTTTGATTCATAATATTATAACATCTTTGATATTATTTTATTATATTGACTTTGTGTTTAGAAAAATGTTGTGTACATTGATAATTATATTATATTCAGGTTTAAAATAGTATAGTTAAGGCACCTAAGTTTTGTTTTATCTCAAATACAAATACTTTTTTTGCAAACTAAAATTTTATTTTTTTTACCATTCAGTATTAACAATTTTTTTGTCAGTCTAGCCATCTTTTTTAAAAAATACGACTACCCTGCCAGTCTAGCCATCAATAAGTACAGGTAGCCTCTTCCCCCTATTTTCCCCACACACGTGATTTTACTCATAATTTCAAATAACTTGCAATGTAAGTCAAAATGTGATTTTTTTTTTTTTCCTGTTATAGTCATTTTGGTGTTTACATTTTGCGAAAGCACGTGGCCACCTGCAAGCCTAGATCTTTGTTAAAAATGTCGATTGCTTACAAGCCTTGCCTTGCTGTAAGGTAATAGTAATAGGCCCTACTTGCAAATTTGGTAGCAATATGCACGTCTTTTCAAGTCTTTTAACATCTGAATAGAATACAATTCCAGATAGATAGTGTAGAGGCTTAATCTCCATAATAAAGGCCTACCGACCAAAGTCAGAATTAGTACCAGGTGATTAGCTGCTTGACGTAATGTAACCGAGTGTAATGTTGGACAGGCAGCCTAGAGAGTGGCTGATTTTACCAACTTCCGTGCTGTACATATGATATATATTATATAATAATATGGCAGAAAGATAAAAATTATTATTATGCCATGTTTACCGGGTTCGTCATGAGGCCATGAACAAAGGGGTAATAAATTCCTTCTTTGTATTATAGAAAGATTTTGTCATTTTATTTTCACACACCCTGTAATTATGTTCAGATAATAAGAATAAAGTACTAAAGATGTAGAGACTATTAACATGAACTTTTTGGGGGGCATTAAATTGTATTGTTTGTATTGTCACTGTTTTTACTGTCAGTTGGATATTTAGATATATAATTTATGTTGTGTGCTCTGTACTAAATTAAAGCTATAAGGCTCCCATGACATCCCAGTAGACACACTGTTATATCCTAGGAGATAATGGGTAGTGATAAAGAATGACTCACAATTTTGTTTCATCGCTACTGTAAAGTATACAGATTATATCACAGTTTGAAAGCCCTATCTTGTTGATTTCAATATCGCTTGATGTGATGTTAAATTATCTCTTCTCTTCTCGGTGCTCTTCCACCACTAACCAGGGAAAAGACAGAGACATATCATGGATAAAGTCAGTGGTGGTGGTTGTACACTTTGATCCTGGGCGATGCACTCCGAGTGTGTCAGCTTTGTGAGTCACTGATAACAAACAGGATCTCGTGCTGCACTCTGCACTGCGGCGACCCCGGGATATTTTGTTCGACCTTCCACCACTGAGGTTTTTTTACAGGTGAGTCCCAGCTTGTCCTCCCCCTTTGCCTGGACTATCCCCCCCCCCCTCCCTGTTATCTGTTGTACTGTACTGTAGTAAAAACTACTGACTGATTACCTCTTTGTAATATAATATAATCTTTCAAGTATGGTTTTGACACTGGCTGTCAGTTTCACCTGCTTTCTCTGTTCAAGGTTTGATTGTTCTATTGCTATCTGGCTGGATCCTCTCTCTGTCGTTAAAATAATTTCTAGTGGGTTTTTTTTCTCTGTGTTCCTTAAATACCGTCACGCTCCGCTCATTTGATAATTGCCTAACTACGTCGTCATTTTTTGGCATTTTGAGAAAAATAACAAAAACTGTTCCACTTACAAAGTAGATGGCACACATAGCATAGTTTGTTAAAAACATATTTTGGTTTTATTAAAATAACTCTGTTCATCTCTCTAGCCTTTTGGGCACAGTATTTCATGAGCATTACATTGTTAAAGCAGTCCATTTACAATTCTACAGTGCGTAAGATATGTTAATATCCTCCCTTTGGAAATGGCCTAGAAGTTGCACAACTTCAGTCAGTAGCACTTCCCTGGTTGGGGGTGGGGGGAGTGTAAATATTTGAAAATGGCATGTGGCTGCCTGTCAGACAAGGGATGATTCGACATTCTGTCGATAGAACAGCCAGATAATGATCTGTGTAAAAATTGACTTATTGACTGAACTGTGAGCGAGATATATATATAAATGTATTATATTATAAGATCTTACTGTCGATCACTTGCTGGGCTCTAGCAGGGGTGGTAGGAAAAGAAGAAAACCTCTGCTTACTCTACAACTGTGTGTTTCCTTTTTTCCTTTTTTCCCTTTTTTTTAAAGGTTGTCTCTTCTATTCTCTCCTGAGATATATGTCACTCGTGGAAAGTTGTCTGTGTAGTAGTCAGTAACCTGTTCTCTAAATGTTTGTTTTATTATTTTAAAATCTAAAACAGCTTTTGAAGGTTTCAACTCTGGTTAGAGGTCAAAGTTTGTGCCGATTTTTAAGTTTGTTGTGTTTCTCTTTGGTGGATGACAAAATGTGATTGAACTTCTTGTACTTTGTGTCTGTGGATGGCAATCTGTCTTGTTGTACTTGATCGATTCCTGTTTGTGGGTCGTTGGCGGGTGCTCCTTCTTTCCTATCAAACATCTGTCGTCTTTATCTCTCCTCCTCCTTTTTTGTGTATGTTACTCTCTTGTAACACATCTATTCTTCGGCACTTGTGTGACCTAATTGTGTTGCAAGTGCAGTAAAACTTTCACTAAAACTTAAACTGAATTCCTATTTTTGCTCGCAGTTTGACGTAGAATCTTGCCTAGTTCTGACAGTAGAGGGTCTGGTTTTTTAGCTTTTTTGTAATTTGACACTGATCGGAGTCTGTGGGTAGTTGGCGGATGCTGTGGTTTGTTTCTTCTTTGCTATCAAACATAATTATGTCGTCCTGTATATCTCTCCTTCTCCTTTTTGGTGTTTGTTATTCTCTTGTAGTGGATGGTTGGCGGGTGCTCTGGTGTGGTTTGCTCCTTCTTTCCTATCAAACATCTATCGTCTTTATCTCCCCTCCTTCTTTTTTGTGTTTGTTACTCTCTTGTAACACCTCCAATCTTCGGCACTTATATGACTTTATTGTGTTGCAAGTGCCGTAAAACTCTTACTAAAACTACTAAAACTAAAATTCTCTTGTAACACCTATTTATCTATAGCACTTTTTGTGTTGCAAAAATGACGTAAAAGGCTTATTGAATGTAAAAACTAAACAGACTGATCTAGGTCTATTACTTCGGATACAATGCCCTTTTCTGTGTTTTATCAGCACCTGAACTGTCTGGGGGAGACGGGGACAAACATGAGCTGGTGTTTGCGCAGATTTCTGTCTTGACTTTATCAGATAGAATGTTAATCCCGGAATAACTCAACCCCTGACTAACAATGACTCAAGGACTGTGACTATGACCTGGTCTAGGGTTTTTGATGACCTCATTCTGTGCTGATAAACTACGGAGACCGTCAAGGGTGTCTTTTATTTATTTAGTGTTTGTCGGGGGTGGGGGGGAGGTGGTGGGAGAGGGTGGTTACCGTAATGGTAAGGCAGGTGCAAGCAAGTCTGTGAGAATGGGTGGACAAATCGTAAAGAAACTGAACAAGCTCTAAAAATAACGCACAATATTTTCAGCCATGGTTGAGATAGTCGTTCATGAACACTTAAAGTCCTTTGAGTATTGGACTTGAGATAGTCGTTCATGAACTCTTTAAGTCCTTTGAGTATTTGACTTGAGATAGTCGTTCGTGAACTCTTTTTCTTTAAGTATTGGACTTGAGATAGACGTTCATGAACTCTTTTCCTTTAAGTATTGGACTTGAGATTGTCGTTCATGAACTCTTTTCCTTTAAGTATTTGACTTGAGATAGTCGTTCGTGAACTCTCTTTTCTTTTAAGTATTTGACTTGAGATAGTCGTTCGTGAACTCTTTAAGTCCCTTAAGTATTTGACTTGAGATAGTTGTTCGTGAACTCTCTTTTCCTTGAAGTATTTGACTTGAGATAGTCGTTCGTGAACTCTCTTTTTCTTGAAGTATATATTTATGGCGATGACTAACGTGGGGGACAGAGTGGTACTAGTCACAGTATGGCATCATCTCTTTCTTTGTGGTTTGCGATTATAATAAATGAGTGGGTCCGGCTTCTGCTCTCCT
>NW_004797907.1:175727-177207 GCF_000002075.1 Aplysia californica | reverse complement strand
CCCCCTCCCTCCCTGCCGTTTACATTTGATGGATGGGGCCCAAATGCCGAGCATAATTAGGCTTGTCCCTCCCGAGGTCACCTCAACATGGTCGGTCGTGCTGCTTCGCCCTGACCTCGGCTTCTTATGGAACCTCCATGTGTGTTTGTTGGTTTGTTTGTTGGTTTGTTGTTGTTGTGCGTGGTTAGCGGGTGCTCTGGTACGTGTGGTTTGCTCCTTCTTTTCTTTAAAAAAAATATATCATCTCTATCTTCCCTCCTCCTTTCTTTGTTTTTGTTACTCTCTTGTAATACGTGGGTCGTTGGCGGATGCTCTGGTGTGGTTTGCTCCTTCTTTCCTATCAAACGTTCTATCGTCTTTATCTCCCTTCCTTCTTTTTCATTTCTGTTACTCTCTTGTAACACCTCTAATCTTCGGCACTTATATGACCTTATTGTGTTGCAAGTGCCGTAAAACTCTTACTAAAACTAAAACTGACCTCGTCTTCGTATCGAACCCCCATGTTTGTTTGTTTATTGTTTTGTAAGTTTTGTTTGTTTTGTTGTTGTTTTATTGTTTATTTATTGTTTCGTAAGTTTTTTGTCGTTTTTAAAAACATTTTGGTGGGATATTGTTTGCGAAAAAAATTCTTTTGCCTTTTTTGTGCTCTCGTGTTATGATTGTGGGTGGTTTGCGGATGCCCTAATCTGGTTTGTTCCTTTTTCCCTTGTATTTTGCCTGTATTTGTGTTTGCATGTTTCTATTAATGATTATGCTCTGATGTGGTTTGCCTTTTCTTTCCTGTCAAACTTCTATCGTCCTGATCTCTCCTCCTTTTTTATCATGTTTGTTACTGAAAGTTACTCTCTTGTGGCTCATCTAATCTTTGGTACTTATTTGACCTAATTATGTTACAAGTGTTTTTAAACTCATTCGGAAACAAAGCTTCTATTACCCCCCCCCCTCCCCCCTTCTTTCATTTTATGTATCTGTTGTTTTCTTTGTGGGTGTCATTGTGGTTGTTGTGTGTATTTCTTGTTGTGTGTCTGTCTGTCTATCTGTCTATGAGTGTTTGTGTGTGTGTGTGTGTCAGTCTGTGTGTATGTTTGTGTGTTTGTCTGTTTATGAGTGTGTATGTCAGTCAGTCAGTCTGTCTGTCTGTCTGTGAGTGTGTGCGTGTTTGTCTGTCTAGTATGTGAGTATGTGTGTGTGTCTATCAGTGTGTGTGTGTGTGTCTATCAGTGTATGTGGTGTGTGTGTTTCAGTCTGTCTGTCTGTCTGTCTGTGTGTGGTCCAGGGACAGCCCTGACAGAAGTGTAACTCTGACGGTAGGATGACAGTTGACAGGCGAGTAAGGAGTCCGATTAATGCACGCCGGTGTACGCGTGCAGGTAGGTGTGCAGGTACCGTTTGGTGCGGGCTTTTGACAGATTTGAAGGGTACCAAAAAAAAAAGAAAAGAATAAAGGAGTGTGTGTGTGTGTGTGTGTGTGTGTGTGTGT
>NW_004797907.1:173950-174972 GCF_000002075.1 Aplysia californica | reverse complement strand
GCATTATACCTCTCTTATTTTGGATTTACTCATGGCGTTCTTTGCTTAGTAAAGTACGTTATGGATTTACTACAAAAGAACGAGGGACAATTAATGACGTAACCTTTAAAATCACACACACAAATGAAACTGGGCGCACTAAGCACTTCTATACTCCTACATTATCAGACGTAATTCATTGCCCTGGCCATGTCAACATGATTCTCGTTCATCCCAAAATTGTCAGGTACATACATGGTCTTTGGTCTTTAAAACGTGATAGTAAGAATACGGTTTGCAAACCACCCCCCCCCAAAAAAAAAAAAGCAACAAACAAAAAACAAACCCCAAACAAACGAACGAAAAACAAACAAAACAAAAACAAACAAACAAAAGAAACTACAAAAAAAACAACAAAAAAAAACAACCTACAAACAAACAAAATATTTTTAAAAAACAACAAACAAAAAGCAGAGCTGCTAGTAAACACTAGATGCTGCTCTGGATTATACGGTTTGTCTATGACGCCGACCTGAGGCGACTAAGCACTAAGCCTGTTGTTCTGTTGTACAACCGCCGCGCACCGCCGCCTATCTGAGCCCCCGCTCCTCTGGGCTGGTATCAAGTAGAGGTGGGCACAATCCGGATAAATATCCGGATAATTTTCAATGAAACATTATCCGATCCGAATTCAGACTCTTAAACTCTCTTTCCTAACCCGTTTTCCGAAGTGGGTACACCCGTTTGTTGAAATGATTCTAATCCGTTTGTCGAAGTGGTGTTAACCCATTTGACGAATCAGTTCTCATAACATATTATTTACCGAAAAGGTGCACTAACATATTATCCGGATTTTGCTAAAGCGACTCATTGCCCAGCCCTAGTATCAAGGATGATTGGTCGCGCCATGATTCACTGCATGCTATGTCTGCGGTCCTCACAAATCCGGATAGGCCGGGAACTGATCACATCTTAATTATTCAACAGGAAACTCAGCGAGAGGGAGTGGATGGTGGGGATCGGTGTGTGTGTGTGTGTGTGTG
>NW_004797907.1:168627-169946 GCF_000002075.1 Aplysia californica | reverse complement strand
GGGTGGCTGGTTACTCTCAGCTCTCAGACTACTGGGCTTAGCTTTCTGTTCATTGAGTAGTTTTTGGGGTGAGGGGGGGGAGGGGGGGTCGCCCTTACATTACTTTGTGGGTGGTTGGCGGGTGCTCTGGTGTGGTTTGCTCCTTCTTTCCTATCAAACATCTATCGTCCTTATCTCCCCTCCTTCTATTTTGTGTTCGTTACTCTCTTTTAACACCTCTCTTGTAACACCTCTAATCCTCGGCGCTTGTATAACCTTATTGTGTTGCAAGTGCCGTAAAACTTTTACTAAAACTAAACATAAACTTCATTTTCCGACTGTTGGTAGTTATTGCCACAGCTTTAAACGATGACTGTCGAAAATTTTGTTATTCCTTTTGAGCCGAAAATTAAAAAAAAACAAAACAGAATATAGCCAAGATAATGCCCGTGTGTTGTTGAAATCCAGTTTCATTTTTGTACTAACTCCCACTGTCGCGACTGAAATGATCATAATGAATATGCTTTCAAGGTGATTTACATAAAAGCGGGAAAAAATGGGGGTAGTGTGCGTGCAAGACAGAACTTGGGACCACGCCATGCAAAGCCAGAATACTTTGACCCAATATATATTTCCCCCGTATCCTGGCGCGGTTGACACGGGAACAGATATGGGCATTTAGAGGACCATGATTGCTGCGGTATGGATATTAATTTTGACGTCAAGTGAAATGCATGGATTAATAATACATGTAGTGGGTGGCCACTGTTAGCTCCTACCTCGTTTCCCTTCCTCATAGCACATGTTGTTTGTTTGTTTTTGTTTTTGTTTTTATAACAGTAGTAAACGACATTAAACTTTATAGTAAAAAAAAAAGTATGGTTTTGAATTCTTTTTTTTTTTTTAAAGAGCGTAAGCGTGATCCGTACAGTTTGCAGTAACTGCACTACGGAAGTAATTCCGTGCCATGGCGTACAATTCTGTATTTTATCATGCCGTTTTCATGACCATATCTTGCCATGCTGAATTGTAATATATACATGCCATACGGTACCGTAATAGTATACACAATCACACACACAAACACTCACACACACGCACACGCTCACACACAAACACTCGCACACAAACACTCACACACACAAACACTCACACACAAACACTCACGCACAAACACTCACACACAAACACTCACACACGCACACTCATGCAATGCACACACACACAAACACACATACACTCACACATACTCACAAACAGTGGAGGAAGACACACAACTCGTATGGAGGGCGCGCGCACACACACACACTCACACATGCACACACACACACACACACACA
>NW_004797907.1:164183-165306 GCF_000002075.1 Aplysia californica | reverse complement strand
GGGGGGATGGCAACCCCTTTTTATAAGTTATGTCTGTGTCTGTACACACCGTCCGACTTGTTAGAGATGTGTGTGGGTGGTTGGCGGGTGCTTTGATGTGGTTTGCTTCTTCTTTCGTATCAAGCATCTATTGTCTTTATCCTCCCTCCTTCTTTTTTTGTGTTTGTTACTTTCTTATAACACCTCTAATCTTCTGGCGCTCACTTTTATATGACCTTATGCAGTTGCGAGCGCCGTAAAACCTCTTCTAAGACCAAAAAAAAAACAACCATATCGTGCAAATGCCGTCAAATACATATCAGGCTATTTTGGAGTCGTTGAGGATTTTTGTTTGTTTGGTTGTTTGGTTGTTGTTGTTGTTGTTGTTTTTTGTTGTGTTGTTGTTGTTATTGGTTTTGGGTTGTTTTTTTAAGAATTGTAAACGTTCTCCAAAGCACTGTATTTTTCCAAAGGGGTCTTTTAAATCGAATGAGGTCTCGACAACGCAGGCTGATCTTTATTGATTAGGGTATAAAATCGCTCTGTGTGTGTGCGTTTGCGCGCTTGTATGTTTATGTGTATGTGTGTGTGTTTGTGGTGTGTGTATATGTGTGTGTGTGCACCCCCCACCCGTCCTTCTGCTATTGCTGTGCAGTATTGGTTAGCAGCCTGAGCTGTCTATGCGTCAGTCTGTGGACTCCGCAATAAAACACCCAACTTTATTAGTAGGGGGTTGGCTCGCCTTTTATGGCTACTCGGCGCCTGCTTTTGTGGCGCATCGAGTGGGGGTTAGTTATCAGTTATGATGGAGTGATTCATTCCTCGTGTTTGGTTTGGTTTCGTGTTGTTTTGTTTGGCTGGGTTGCTGCAGCGAGTGAAGTCGGTTATTGTTGTTGTTTTGTCGTTCCAGCCGGATACGGTGGGGTGGTTGGCTGATGTGGTTCACTGCTTTCTGAGTGTGGTGGTGTTCGTCTCTGTCTGTCTGTCTGCCTGTCTGTATGTCTGTCTGTCTGTCTGTCTGTCTCTCTCTCTCTCTCTGTCTGTCTCTGTCTATCTGTCTGTCTGTCTGTCTCTCTCTTTTTCTCTCTCTCTTTCTCTCTCTCTCTCTCTCTCTCTCTCTCTCTCTCTCTCTCTCTCTCTCTCT
>NW_004797907.1:160491-162332 GCF_000002075.1 Aplysia californica | reverse complement strand
GGGGGGACAGAGAGAGAGAGACAGAGAGAGGAGACAGACAGCAAGCAGCACAGCCAAGCACAACAAGTGACTGCTGCACAACTATGTCGTGATCCCTCCCTCTATCGTCAGACAGACAGACAGACAGTCAGACAGACAGACACACAGACAGACACACAGACAGTCAGACACACAGACAAACAACACCACAGCCAAGCACAACAACAAGTGACTGCTGCACAACTATGTCGTGATCCCTCCCTCTATCGTCAGTCAGACAGACAGACACACAGACAGTCAGTCAGACAGACAGACAGTCAGACACACAGACAAACAACACCACAGCCAAGCACAACAACAAGTGACTGCTGCACAACTATGTCGTGATCCCTCCCTCTATCGTCAGACAGACAGACAGACAGTCAGACAGACAGACACACAGACAGACACACAGACAGTCAGACACACAGACAAACAACACCACAGCCAAGCACAACAACAAGGGACTGCTGCACAACTATGTCGCGATCCCTCCCTCTATCGTCATGGCCTGTCTGGCTAGTTGGCTGGCCAGCCGGCCGGCGTCTGTGTGTTTGTTTGTTTGTTTGTCTGTCTGCCTGTCTGTCTGTGTGAAGGAGGGGCAGCGGCACATCGATCGGTAGGCGGGAATCGGCGGGATAACGGCGGTCAGTTAGTGCAGGTGGTTGGTGGGAGGGGGCGGTACCACTACTGGTAGGTCCTGCATGCCTGTTTCTTTCTTTCTGTCTGTCTGTCTGTCTTTCTTTTTTTCTTTCTTTCTTTTCTTCTTTCTTTCTCTCTTTCTTTCTTTCTTTCTTTGTGGGTGGTTGGCGGGTGCTCTGGTGTGGTTAGCTCCTTATTTCCTACTATCAAACGTCTATCGTCCAGATCTCTCCTCCTTCTTTATTGTTTGTTACTCTCTTGGAACACCTTTAATCTTTTGCACTTATATGACTTTATTGTGTTGCAAGTTCGGTAAAACTCTTACTAAAACTAAAAGCTTTCTCTCTCTCTCTCTCTCTCTCTCTCTCTCTCTCTCTCTCTCTCCGCAAGTACCGTAACACTCTTACTAAAACAAAAAAAAACCCTGTCTAATACGTCCACTCCCCCCCCCCCACACACACACACCCACACACACCCACACATCTTCGGCACTGAAATGACCTAGATTCTATTTGTGTCGCAAAGGAGCAAGTGTAAAAGTGTGAACGAGCTAAAAAGTAAAACTCTTATCAAACCACATCAAACTAGGGGATTTGACGAAAGTGTGCAGTGTGTGTGCTGGGTAGTACATTACAGGTAGATGTAAACCTGTTTTACACCGATGTTTCTTCCATACTATGGGTGGTTGGCGGGTGCTCTTGTGGGGTTTGCTTCTTCTTTCCTATAAAACATCTATCGTCCTTTTTATCTCCCTTTCTTCTTTTTTATGTTTGTTACTCTCTTGTAACATCTCTGATCTTCAGCACTTATATGACCTTAATGTGTAGCAAGTGCCGTAAAACACTTACTAAGACTAAAAGTGCTGAAAAGCAAAAGTCTTTATATTAAACCACATCAACATAAGGGATTTGACGAAAGCGTGCTTGCAGTGTGTTCTGGGTATTACATTACAGGTAGATGTATACCTGTTTTACAGTGATGTTTCTTCCATACCACTGTGACTTCCCACTTCTCGCGGTTCCTTCCTGCTTCAGGAGTTCAGGTGGTCATGAACTTGGTACTGTTTCTACGCCTGTGAGGGCGGGCCCCTGGTGAAAAACCTTTACCGACATCTCTCCTCGCCTCGCGTGTTTCTCTCTCTCACCTTCTCGTCGCTCACGGGCCCGGAAATAGCTGCCTGG
>NW_004797907.1:156633-157868 GCF_000002075.1 Aplysia californica | reverse complement strand
ACACACACACACACACACGCGCGCGCGCGCGTATGCTGGCTGCTACGCTCACTCACTCACTCCTACGCTCACGCACGCACGCACGCATGCACGAGAGCGGTGTACAGCAGATAGAAGAAAGCGCTAAACGTGTGTATTTGATTTACACTGACCTTCCTCTCTATCTCGTGCCTCTGGTTTCGCATTTTCACCTCTCTCTCCCCCACCCCCACCCGCCGTTTTCAGAGATTTGTAGACGGTGGGGCTTCCGGGGAGACTAGCCTTGGGAAGTGGTGGATGTGTGTATAAATATGTGTATGTATATATACATATATATCAACTACGCTCGGTTCGACTCGGCCCCTTTCCTTCCTGGACATTCATTTCTGAACTGCCTTTTCTTGCCCCTTGGTTCCGGTCTTCCTTCCTTCCTTTTCTCACCCCTTGATTCCGTTTTTTTTCCCCTTCATTCCTTCTTTTCCGAACTTGTCTTCCTTTTCTCACCCCTTGTCTCCTCGTTTCTTTCCTTCCTGAACATGTTTTCCTTTTAGCCCACTTTTGTTCTATCTGTTCTTCTTTCCCTTTTTTCCCTTTTCTTCCTTCCATCCTTCCTTTCATCCTTCCATCCTTTCATCCTTCTTTCCTGAGCAGTTCTTACTTTTCACTTCCCTTGATTTTCGTTCCTTGTGTCCTCATCTTTCTTCTATTCCAGTAGGTGGCTCAAGGGCACATCAGTGCTGTCTGATCTCTGCTGTCTGATCTCTGTCTACTTCTTCTCGACAAAGTTGTTATGCAGGTGGTTGCCCCCTGGGGGTTTCCCCCCCCCCCCCACCCTCTTCTGTTTAAAAAAAATTATTTTATGTTTCTTACTTCTTCGTTGTTCATTGCACTGCAGTGAGGCCGTTATTGTGTTGGTGCTTCTGTTTAAGTAAGTGTTTTGCGGCACTTGCAACACAATAAGGTCATATAAGTGCCGAAGATTAGAGTCCCAGTGCCAGCCAGCACCCTATCCTTCCACTGCCAGGACCAGAGACCGTAAATACCGGACAGGACTACAGTTTTCAGCCCCACTTTTATTTGTTCTGTGATGCCCCGCCCGACACCTTCATGGACCACCTGTATCACCACCAAAGATTCACCGCCACCACTCACACTACTCACAGTCAGTACCCGTCCGTCCGTCCGTCCGTGCGCGTGCGTACGTGCGTTCAGTAGTAGAGAAGCAGAAGTACACTGTCTGTACTCCCCCACCGCCC
>NW_004797907.1:151400-152533 GCF_000002075.1 Aplysia californica | reverse complement strand
AGTGTCGGACATTATAGAGCGCTAGTGCTTGTGAGCACTCTGTCAAGGCAATGTAAGATAGAGCCTTGCACCAAGGACCTTACAATAAACCTAACTGTAACCTCCTTGCCTTACTCCCAATCAAGCCTCTAGCCTCTGGCAGGTTGCCTGTATGTGCAAAAGAGCCGTGCTCATTCCACTCGATTAGTCGTCTACTTTCACGATTTTTATTTGCGGTATTCTCGATTATTCGAAGCGCATATTATGTAACATCCGAATACTGTCGGATTTTTCATTTATTCATTCATTCATTCATTCAATCCTTCATTCATTCATTCATTCATTCAATCCTTCATTCATTCATTCATTCAATCCTTCATTCATTCATTCATTCAATCCTTCATGCATTCATTCATTCATTCGTTCATTCATTCATTCATTCATTCGTTCATTTGTTCGTTCTTTCATTCGTTCATTCTTTCATTGTTTTCTTTACAAAAAAAAACAAAGTATGTTATGTCTTATTTTCTTCAATTGGTGCTAAAATCGGGGCATACAATTTTATCAAAAATCACGGAGGTAAACACGGCAATACGTTGTACTTGACGGAAACGATACACAGTGATCAGTGGAGCCAACAACAGGAAGAAAACATTCCTTCGACAAATATCTATTACTAACTATCCAATCTACACTAGGCGCACCATGAATAGCTCAATGGCGTAATAATAATTATGACTCTCCAAGCGCAGCGAATGTTTTTCCAAGAAATTAGTCACAGTAAGCCGTCACAATTAGCTCCCCTTTCCCTGTTCGAAGCTCGTGGCGTTATGAAATGGTGTTGTGACGATATTGTGTTTCACTGTCTTCGAGATAACACGCTCTCGCTGTCTATAGTTAGTAAATGTTTTTCCCCCGTTTTTTTTTCGGGGGGGTAGTAAGAGTTTTACGCATACGGCACTTGCAACACAATAAGGTCATATTATATAAGTGTCGAAGATTAGAGGTGGTGTTACAGGAGAGTAACAAACATAAAAAAGGAGAAGAGATAAAGACGATAGTTGTTTGATAGGAAAGAAGGAGCAGACCACACCACATTGATGAGTGTAGAATAGCGGAAGTTAGGAATGGGTTAAATCATATATAAGAGGGAC
>NW_004797907.1:147904-149321 GCF_000002075.1 Aplysia californica | reverse complement strand
AACTAGAACAGTAATAATAATAATAATAACAATGATGATAATAATAATATTAATATTAAAACAAGGATATAATAATAATGATAATAACAACAATATTTATAATAGTCTGACATTTATTATATCGCCTTCAACCCCAATTAGAAATATGATCTGAGTGCTTCACGTATTAAAACTCAACCCACCCCTTCCAAATTTAAAAAATAATTCAAAGAAAAAACCCCCCATTCTTTGTGATACAAGTAATAATATTATTCATGTGGTTAGAGAAGGAGCGGTTTTTGTGCAATTCAAACAAAAAAGTGTATCCGTTCAATAACAAGGAGCTTTTCCGTAATGCCGTCGTAATTATGTCGCTTTCTGCCTCCCCACTCCCCTCCCCCTTCCTTCTTTTTTTTCTGTCGGACATACCTCTCCTCCCTCTGGATGGTTGGCGGGTGCTCTGGTGAGGTTTGCTTCTTCTTTCCTATCATCAAACATCTATCATCTTTATCTCCCCTCCTTTTTTATTGTGTTTGTCACTCTCTTGTAACATCTCTTATCTTCGGCAATTATTATATGACCTTATTGCGTTGCAAGTGCCGTAAAACACTTTACTAAGACAAAAACCTCCCGTCCCTGACTTATACAACCCCCTGCAGGGAGAGAGGAACAACCGGTTTGTGTTGGGTGCGGCTCGGACTTTCTATTTTCCTCTACCCTAATACAATGTCAGGACCACGGTGACTGGAAGGGAATAAATTAAAATGCACCAATTTGAATAATTTGTTTCCCATCGTTAATCCCAACAGACATCTCGATGTTATAAAGACCCTTGGTTTTTACTCCGAAATGTAAATAGTGTTATTGGAAAAATGCAAATTTCTGAATTTGTTCTTTTTGAACGAAATATTTACTTTGTAATTTTTAAACTGCTTAATTAAACCATTCCGACTTGCAAAGGAAAGTGGGTGGTTGGCGGGTGCTCTGGTGTGGTTTGCTTCTTCTTTCCTATCAAACATCTATCGTCTTTATCTCCCTTCCTGGTTTTTTATGTTTGTTACTCTCTTGTAACACCTCTAATCTCCGGCACTTATAGTATGACCTTATTGTGTTGCAAGTGCCGTAAAACTCTTACTAAAACTAAAGCAGAGTGGACCAATGTTTTAGGGGCTTATTAATCTGTGATTATGCAGTGTTCTGTGTCTTCAATGGAAAAGAAAAGTGATTTGTTTGTTTGTTTGTTTGTTTGTAGGGGGAGTGGGGTATCGAACAAACCCCATCAGGACATTTCGCCTGTCATGTTTGCTCCAAATTAAATTTCACCTCTCTATCTATCCATTTGTCTATCTATATCTATCTATCTATCTGTCTATCTATCTATCTATCTATCTATCTATCTATCTATCTATCTATCTATCTATCTATCTATCTATCTATC
>NW_004797907.1:143867-146090 GCF_000002075.1 Aplysia californica | reverse complement strand
GGGAGTAGAGGCGAGAGGCATCTGTTGCCTTTTCGGGGACGGGTCCAGTGGTTGTGTTTTGACCAGACCCGTTTGACCTCTCCGACTGCCCCACTCGGTCGTCATTGTGAGTGGTTGGTGGGTGCTCTGGTGTGGTTTACTTCTTCTTCCCTCTCAAACATCTATCGTCCTTATCTCCCCTTCTTCTTTTTTATGTTTGTTACGCTCTTGTAACACCTCTAATCTTCTGGCGCTCATATGACCTTATGCAGTTGCGAGCACCGTAAACCCTCTACTAAAAATTAACCTGGTTGTGTTGCAAGTGCCGTAAAACTCTCGCTCAAACTACAACAAGCGTCACACAGGATGGCCCGGGCTGTTGACTGTTGACGCCTCGTGCTGGATGGAGACAAGTTTGGAGGAGGCGGGGAGGAGGGGGGGGGGAGATCCGAGTGTCCCGAGTGGTCAAGTCTTAGTAGCCGAGTGGTCAAGTGGTCCCCGCTTCCGTGACGAAACAAGAGTCCGTCGTAACCTGCCAGGAAGTGGTCCGTGGTCAGTGGGGGTGGACACTGGTCCGGTTTTTATTTTACCAGAGATGCGTCCCATTTCTACGTGTCCCCACAGTTTTATGCTCACAAAAAAAAAAATTATGAAATTATTCAAACTGAGCCCAAAAATGTGAAATAACGCGATTCTGTTAATTTTAACAAAGAATTATAAAGGAAAATAATCAGAAATAATGCCAAAACATGATCAAATTTTGCTAAATTATGCGGGGTACATAAAACCCCGGGGACAGTTCTACGGAAGACATATTCGATTGTTACAGAAGATTATATCCCATTTTTACTGAATGCGCGTCCAATTTTTAGGGAGGGCGGAGAATAAAGGGGGCGGCGGTTCCAACCAGACTCCTCCCCCCTCCCCTTTTCCCCTTTTCTCCTTCATGTTATATGCTAGCATGCTAAGTTTGATTGTTGCTGATTGGTTCGTGTGGGTGGTTGGTGGATGCTCTGGTCTTGTTTGCTTCTTTTTTCATAGGAAACAACATCTATCGTCCTTATCTCCCCTTCTTCTTTTTTTTATATTTGTTACTCTCTGGTAACACCCTTATCTTCTGGCGCTCATATGACCTTAAACAGTTGCGAGCGCCGTAAAACCTCTACTAAAACTTATTGGTTCATTAATGAAGACCGGTCTGTGAATTGAGTCCCGTTGTCCTTCCTTTCTTTGTACATTACTCTCAAGTAATACGGAGAAACTTCCGCTCTTATTTGACCTAATTGTGCTGCACCTTCCGTTAACCCTATCTGTACGCCCTGTCGTCGTTTTGTACCCCCGGGGTTGCATTCTTCACATTTTAGAATAATTCTAGTACAAAGATCTCTTTGAAACTTTCAGTATTTCTTTTTTATTTTTTTTATTTAAAAAACCAAATCGTTTTGACAGACTGCTATGCAAAGCGTACGGATCGGATTAATATAACGAGCAAATTTCCTCTGTGGAAAGTGGTGGCACAGAGTTCCCCACGTCGTATGGATACGATAGTAAAACTCGACGTACGGATAGGGTTAAACTCTTACTAAAACTTAATGCGGTCTTGACTTAACTTCTTGTCAGACAAATGTGGAAACTCGCGTGTCTATTAAATCAAGGAATCATCAAGCTGTGGGTGAGCGAGTAAGTGAGTGTTGGGTTATCGCTCTTGAACTCTATGGATGGCGACCGTGCTTTCTTCTGATGTGTAGGCTTTGTGAACAGGTCTTGATTTGTGCCAAGTGTCAGGTCAAGGGAGACCACTAGACTACTACTAGAGTCTACTACTGTGTTACTGTGCTTTTCAGAAGGGGGGAAAAAACACCCCACGCTTGCCTCTATACCCACGGCCTATTACTCCCTGCGCTTCATACAAGGACTTTACGTTTAACCTCCTTGGCTTCATATTAAGGAAGCACTCTACTCTACGGGGCTACTCATTCAGGGCGCTTTATAATAAGGGAAGCCACTCCTCCCCGCCCAATCTGTGTGAGAAGGGAGTGTACTCTGTACTCTTGTGTGTCAACTGATTGGACCATGGCTCGCTTATCGTCCCTGATTCAGGTCGGTCAGTACTTGAAGCTGGGCCAAGGCAGCTCGGGCTCGTCTGCTGAGTAAGGAAGACTTGTGTTCTACTACTATACGTGGTGTGTGTGTGTGTGTGTGTGTGTGTGTGTGTGTGTGTGTGTGTGTGTGTGTGTGTGTGTG
>NW_004797907.1:128547-143031 GCF_000002075.1 Aplysia californica | reverse complement strand
CCCCCCCCCCTTGGGGGTTCCCAGAGTACAAGAGAGGGCCTGCCAACCTAGCGTTTTTTCTTCTCCCCCCTGTGTGTCGTTATTTTGTGCCTGTTATAGTTGCTGACTGCTAGTGTGTGGTTTTTTCCTGGGGGTGTGTTTGTGGAGTAAGGATTCAGTATTTCTCCAGTATGGAAGACTGTATTGATGTGAGGTAAAACTGCTGAGTTTCCTGATGTGGAATGGCTGTATTGCAGCACTTATATGGCCTTATTGTGTTGCAAGTGCCGTAAAACTTTTACTAAAATTAAATCGGTGTGTCCTGCTATAATATAGTATAGTAACATTCTGTGTGTGTTGTTTCAGTGGTGTGTTCTGACCTTGTCTGTGTGTGTTGTTTCAGTGGTGTGTCTAGCATGGCGGAGGACCCTTTAGCCTTGTTGTTGCTGTCTGTGTGTGTCATCTTTTATAATATATGACATATTTTCACCTTCTCCATGTGTGTACGGCTATAATATATGAACCTTCTCTCTGTGTGTTGTTTCAGTGGTGTGTACTGACCTTGTCTCTCTGTGTGTTGTTTCAGTGGTGTGTGTTATCCTACATAATATATGACATGTTTTCACCTTCTCTCTGTGTGTACTGCTATAATATATGAACCTTCTCTCTGTGTGTTGTTTCAGTGGTGTGTCCAGTATGGCGGAGGGCCCACAGGAGACCCAGCTGGTGGCCAAGTACGACTACAAAGCTGAGAACTCCCAGGAGCTCTCCATGCGCAAGGGCGACCGCCTCGTTCTGGTGGACGACACCAAGGACTGGTGGAAGGTGCGCTCGCCCGACTCGGGCCGCGAGGGCTTCGTGCCCTCCAACTTTGTCAAGGTCTCCAAACCCAAGGCCTCGCTCTTCTCCACCATCCTCAAGAAGGGAGGTAAGAAGAAGTCGGAGGGTAGCAAGCAGTTGTCCTCCTCCTCGTGTCCCAGCCCCTCCCTGAACAACGGCGACGCCTCCTACCGCGCCCGGACTAACGGAAACAACGCCGCCAACACGTACGAGACGTTTCAGCTGGGCCAGTGCATGCCTGCTTGTGCAAAGTTCCTCTACACCGCTCAGAGACCCGATGAGATTTCCCTCTCGAAAGGCGAGCGGATCATGGTGATAGAGAAGTCGACGGACGGCTGGTGGCGGGGTCGGAAGGATGACGGTAGCGTGGGGTGGTTCCCGTCGAATTACGTGGAAGAAGTGAATTCCTCGGCGGGTGCCCACAACCAACAGGACGCCGGTAACCTCCTCTACTTCACGGCGGCCGAAGCCAAATCGCAATCCTCGCCCTCGCACAGTTCAGCGGACATTGTTCTGGCGCTCTATTCCTTCGAGGGCAAAAACTCTGGCGAGCTCACCTGCGAGAAGGGCGAGCGGCTGGAGGTGGTGGTCTCCGAGTCGGACTCGGACTGGCTCTCGGTGCGCAACTCCCGCGGCGAGACGGGCGTGGTCCCAGCGACCTACGTGACCCCCGTGTCCTCGTCCGGGGAGGAGGGCAGCGAGCGGGGCACCTCCACCTCCTCCTCCAACCCCCAGTCTCAGTCGCAGTCCATCTCCTCTATCTCCAACACATCCATCGCCGCGCTGGCGCTCGCCGGCCGCAAACAGTTCCAGGTGGCCGGACCCCTGGCGGACAAAGAGTGGTATTATGGGAAAATTTCTCGGAACCAGTGCGAGGACATTCTTACCAAATTTGCCGTGGACGGAGATTTCTTGATTCGGGACAGTGAATCGACAGTGAGTAGAAAGTTGTTGTCGTGTTGGAATTGTGCTGTTTGGTGTTTGTTCCTTTCTTTTATATTTTGTCCTAGTTTCTGAGGGTGGCTGGTGGGTGTTTGACACTTTGCGGTCACTTGCCACAATAATGTGACCGTGAAAATGATGTGTTTTGGTCACTTGGCGTGATAATGTGACAGTGAAAATTATGTGTTTTGGTCACTCGGCGCAGTTCTGCGACAGGCCTGAGAAGTCTGTTGACAGTCACTCTCCTGGCTGGGTGACCAGATGGGGGTAATTTGTACTGCTGGCTGTGTGACTGCAAAGTGTTAAACAAGTATTCCTTTTCTTGTCTTTGGGACATGAAAAGATGATAATGCTGAATTGTCAAAAACAACTGCACATGTTAGTGTGACCAATTTGGTGCTTTGGGATTGGGCTTGACTGATAGGATAGCTACTGTAATTGGTCGCTTTTAAGCACAAGGGGGCTATCCCGAAAAATGCTGTTTTGAGAAAAACGAATGTAAAATTTTTGCCCCTTGTTCAATTTCTTTTTAAGACAAGGAGAGTTTTCTGTATACATCTAATCAAATATACACACCAATTAAACCAGACTTCTCCTATAGGTAGGGTAATGCCCACTTTTGGTGTAGGTCAAGATTTCTGGAAACCCCCGAAATCTGGGTTAGCCTGCTTGTCCTTACAAGCGACCAAGTGAGGGAACTGTTTGGGTTTTTTTCCCCCTTCTTTCACAATCACTTTTTGGGGACATGTAGCAACGTAATGGAAGTGTGTGGGTCGTTTTGTGAGTGAGGAGTCTCCAGAACATTCCATGTGTGTGAGTATCATGTGTTGTTGGTCTGGTAGAAGGCTACAAATTTATTTTTTAAAAATTATTTGTTTGTCTTTGTTCTTATTTGGGTAGTTGAAAGGTGCGGTTTGTATGTCGTAGTCGTCGTACATGTAAAAAAAAATAATTTCTATCCCTGTATTCTTTCTATGTGATGTACTTTTTCTCTGCACTAAATGACTGATATTGTGGATGGTTGGCAGGTGCTCTAGTGGGGTTTGCTCCTTCTTTCCTATCAAACATCTATTGTCCTTATCGCCCCTTCTTCTTTTTTATGTTTGTTACTCTCTTGTAACACCTCTAATCTTCTGGCACTCTAATGACCTTATGCAGTTGCGAGCGCCGTAACACCTCTAACTAAACTGACTGATATTGTGTTAATGTGGCTCTCTTTACTACTCAAACTCAGTGGGTGGTTGGCGGGTGCTCTGGTGTGGTTTGCTCCTTCTTATCTGTCAGACATCTATCGTCCTTATCGCTCTTCCATATTTTTTTGTGTTTGTTACTCTCTAGGTGACACCTCTAATCTTCTGCACTTATTATATTATACTTATTTTGATGCAAGTGCCATAAAATTCTAGTACTAAAACTAAACATACTCAAACTTATTCTTGTTTTTTTTTCCTATGTTCTCAGGCAGGTCACTTCACTGTGTCGCTCAAAGCTCCCGGGAGGAACAAGCACTTTCGCGTGAAAAACTCTTCAGGCACGTTAGAGATCGGCCAGCAGAAGTTCACCAACCTTGAGGACCTTATAGAGCACTACAAGAAACACCCGATCTTCAAGCAGGACACGGAGAAGCTGTTCCTGGTCAAGCCTTTCGTGTGTCCGTCCTCGCAGGATAACTGACCTTGACCTCCCGTACTCGGGGGGTCGCTTGACTCACAGGGGAAGGGGCAGGCGGAAGTGCTTGTGTGTGTGTGTGTGTGTGTGTGTGGTCACTCAGTCGTGTGTGGTTTCCACCCTCGGTGTCATCATGGGATCTTCATGTGGTTTCTCGAGATGGGGGAAAGTTCACGTTTGGAGACGGAAGAAGAATTAAGAATTTCCTGGTTTGCTGGGAGAAAGAACTTGCTCACCACTCGTGGGATGTGAAAAGGAACTTCGTTCTTGGAGACGTAACTTATGCTTCATACAAAATGTGAGACAACGTGGTGAAATCGGGTGCTCGTCAAAATAAGGAAATCGAAGAAACAGACATTTTTCTGCGTTTGGCAATTTTTATCAAATTTTTTGTTTTTTGATCCAACTCCTTGTGCCTTGTATCTCCATTTGAAAACATTTTTCCATGTCTATTTGACTGAAGAACACTGACTAAAGGCACAAAAAATGTAAATTTTCAGATTCCAGGGACTCTCAGGCTATGGAATGTACCAAATTTTGGCGGCCATTTTCTTGCTAATTTTACCCCTGAAACCAGGCGACCCCCAGCTCCTTCGATCGCAACTATTTCTACTTCTATTCAAAAATTGATGGGTATTTTTTTCACCAAAAGGAAGACAAATGAACAGGCTTTAAAATGGTACCAATAACCCCATATGCCCAAAAATTGACGAGCGCCTGATTCCGCCACGTCGTGACACATATGTTTGAGTTTGTATGTGTATGTTTGTAGTGAATGTGTGTGTGGGTGAGTGTGTGTACATTTTAGCATGTTTGGTTTTGATGTGAGTGCGTCTGGGTGTGTCATGTGTAGTGTGAGTGTACTTCTGCACATATATGCGCCAACATGCAAGTAGTATTTGTACATACATTGTACATTTGTGCGCATCAAATTGTATAAAAGTGGGTTTTGGCGGGTGATCTTATGTGGTTTGCTCCTTTTTTACTTCTTCTGTCAAACGTCTATCGTCCTTATCTCGCCTCCTTTTATTTGTGTGTTTGTTTCCCTCTTGTGACACCTTGAAAATCTTCGGCACTTTTATCGTGACCTAATTGAGGTTCAAGTTCTGTTTTAACTTTTAACCGAAACAAATATAAAACAAACTTGTATGTAGTATATGTGTGTCTGTGTGTTTGCCTGCGTGTATACTGTGTGTGTGTGTGTGTGTGTGTATGCCTGTGTGTATACTGTATGTGTGCGTGTACATCCATCTTAGTAATTTAAGAATAGATAACCGAAGGGAGAGTGCTGACTTGGCTCCAGGATATCTGCTCCTGGACCGTCTTTTAATTTAACGGCCAGCTGACCGGCTACTGGACGTCCCACCGTTATATATATATATGTGAGGCATTGTGGTGAAATCAGGGGCTCGTCCAAATAGAATGATGAAATCAAAGAAATTTGCATTCTTTTGGCTGATGGGTAATTTTGTTCTTATTTTCTTTCTTTTTTTGGCTCAACACCTTTTATAACTATTTAAAAACACATTTGTAATGTGTGGATTTCCCTGGGGAACACTGGTTAAAGTCTCAAAAAATATAAATTTTATTTTCAGTTCCCAAGGACTCTCAGGCTATGGAAGTTACAAAACTTTGGTCGCCATTTCCCCACTAATTTTACCTCTGAAACCAAGCGACCCTGACCTCCTTCAATCGCAAATATTTCGACTTCTGTTCAAGATAGATTGATATTTTTTTTAATCAAAAAAAGGCAAATGAACAGGTTTTAAGATTATACCAATAATCCCATATGCCTAAAACTTGACGAGTGCCTGATTCCACCTCGTCGTGACACACATTATAACGATACAGCACGTGGTGGCCAGTGTTGCTTTTTCATCACCAGTCACTGTCACGATTGCCGTCAAGTGCTTTCCACGTAATTGTAGGATGATTTTACTTTTTTTTTCTACCAATCTCCATCCAGTCACATGTGTGTGATGTATTTAACGTTTGATGTAGTTTGCTAGCTTTATTATCACCTATAGTCAGTATTCCTTTTTTTTTTTTTTTCCTTTTCTCTATGAGATTGCCAAATCTTTTTATATTGTATCATAGAATTGTTCTCGTTATAATTTTTAAAACTTGATTTTAATAGCCTGAAAGTGCAAAGTAGCTCTGTGGATATAAATAATGGCCGTGACATTTTTAATTCTTTTATAAAAATTACCAGATTGTATGTGGGTGCTTCGGAGGTGAAGAAATACAATGTCAATTGCATCCAGTGACATCGCGGCAGTCTCCATCAAAAGTGCAGACTGTACGGAACGAAAAAAAAATTCTTCCTATTTTTGTACACGATTTACACCTGATCAGTAACAATTCTTGAATGAAGCAAGTGCTTTTACACACAAACCTCCGGCTCAAGGAATGAACCAGCCCCGACTGATATTTCTTTGGGCAGTTTTTTACTCCCGCACAACTTCTGATTTCTCAGTTTGAGTATATATGCTGTTCTTTGTGGTAGGTGGACCAAAAGTAACCTCTGATAAATTTGTGAGGCCTCGTGGTGAAATCAGGCGCTCCTCAAAACAATGAAATAGCGTTTTTAAAAAGACGATAAAGATATTTCCCATCCGCTGGGCAAGTATTAGTGAATTTTTGTTTGGGCACAACACCTTTTATATCTGTCTAAAAATGACATACATGGATTTCACGGAAAAACGTGGATCAAGGCACAACAATTTTAATTTGTAGTTTTCAAGGACGTAAATGTTTCGGAAATCACCAGACTTTGGCAGCCACTTTCTTGATAGGTTTTCCTCTTGACACCAGGCGACCCTCATCATCTTCTTCAATTGCTAATGTATATCTAGATATACTTCTATTCAAGGTAGATGGTGGGGGGGTTCATCTAAAACCTGACAAATTAATAAGCTGTAAGATGATATATCAATAACCCCTTACTCCTGATAATTGACAGGCGCCTGATTCCACCGCGTCGTGGTGACACACATGCCATCAAGGAGCTCACAAAGTTTGTGGTGGTCGTAAGGAGGGGGCTGTGTCACGCTCTGTCTTTCCTTCTCCCCCCCCCCATCCCTTTCTTGCGCTCTCTCTGTCTTTTTCTCGTTCAATCTCTCCGTTTCTCCTTCTCTCTCTTCTACACATGTTTATATCGCAATGGTCTTTTCTTTAGACACGCCCATTCATTTTGTGTGACCAATCAGAGGCCTTCTTTGACAGATGCCCGTGTTTGCCTGCCAGAAACAGCCATCATGATGTATATGGCGGAGGGGAGGGGAGGGGGGGGGTGCGTGTGCCAGGACGGCAAGTCGAAGGCCTGTCTTTTTTCCTTTTTGTATTTCACGTGTTTGTTGGTGTCAGATTTTCCTGTCACATGCACATAGGTGTGTGTCCCACCGTCATAGCTTAAATAGTTCCCGGCCAGTGAACAGTGGTGGGGAGAGTTATGCTGCCGTGCCAAGGCAGAGCGACGTATCTGCACTTTTTGTGGTTTTGAGTTACGTCGCGCTGCCGTTGGAAATATGGGCATGGCCCTTCAGTTACGTCTGTTTGCCATAGTGAAATATCCTATATGTAGCGCAGATACGTCTTCCTGCCTATGACACAAGATGCAGAATGGGTAGAGGCGTCCATTTAAACAAAGATGCAAAAATTATTAATTTTTGCCAGTACATCTGTCTGCTTTGCCACGGCAGTATGTCTACGTGTGTTGTTTGCAAGCCTCGGCTGGCAGATGTGTTACGTGTAACTGTTGGTTAGGCTGGCCCTTGTGGGTATTATGCAAGTAGGCCTGCTCATAGATGTGACTTTTTCACTTTGTCTCGCGTTATTCATTGGCCTGGCTTTGGTTTTTTTCTAATTTTAAAATGAACTAGTAGTCATTTTGGGAATATGAGTGGGTCTTTATTAATGAACATGTGGACCCTATTTGAGTGGATTGTACTTTTTTTTACTCAAGATGTTTTTTAGGATGTGTATGTCCTTGACAGGCGGGGCCGGCCCTGACAGGCAGGGTTGAGGCAGCCTGCCTCCGGAACTATCTAATCTGTGTCAATGAGTGTGTCAATTCCATGAGTATGTCAATTCCATGAGTGTGTCAATGAGTGTGTCAAACGTCTACAGATACGTTTGTGAGGCGTGCTGACAAAATGAGTTCTCGCAATCCAAGAATGGAGATATCGGCCAAAAATCTACTCCGAGGTCAGATTTATAGATTTTTAATTGATGCCATTTTGTTCATGTCTACCATGTCTTTTATTATTCCATTTTTAAGAATTGTTCTAGAAACTCCACCTATAAAGTTGGTGTATTCATTTGCATACGGCCAAAAATTTGTTCATTTTGTCAGCACTCTTCACTTTGGTGTATGGCAGAAGTCTTTGTACCGCCACTGATCACTTCATGTCCTGAGCCATGTTCGTCTGGGGCTGTTTGTTGCAAGAACTTCTTTCATGATGGACTTCTGAATCATTTGTTATTAAGAAAATTGAAATTTTTTTTTTTTTTTAACGACAGGGAATTGTTTCAGATGTGATTTGATGACTGTTTACGTCTTTGCTTCTGAACTTGTGTGTGGAGGGCTAGGGTTTGTTTTGCTTGTCCTGAGAGTGAGTGCATGACACCACGCAATGCAACCCACCACCCCCCCCCCCCACCCCTCCCTGGTACGTGCACAGGGACACACACACACACACCATCATCCCCTCCCCCCCACACACACACACACCAACACACACACCAACACACACACACACACACACACACACCCCCCCCCCCCCGGTTGTGAACTGTACTTGCCCGTGGACACAACAAGGATGTACGTTGTGCACATATCACCAGCAGTCAGAGAGTCAGAGCTTGCCGTCGCCCTCAGGTCAGGTCAGGCTGACAGTTGCTTTTTGTTGTTGCTGGTTTTGGACATATCCGCTGCTGCACCATATCTCCCGTGATGGTCTCTGCCCTTCTCTCGCTCCCCTCTTTGGTGGAACAAACTGTCCATTCTATCTGTCTATAGAGTGAGGGGTTACAGGGCACGCACCATAAGTTGATCCTGCTTCTTATCTATCCCCCGTATGACCTTATGCAGTTGCGAGCGCCGTAAAACCTCTGCTAAAACGAAAATTATCTATCCACATATTGTTTCTGCCTGTCTTGTGTTTTTCCTCACGCTCAATGTGTCAGATATTGTGTTGGTGTTTTCGTCTTTACTCAGATGGAACCCAAAGATCATTTTGTCGCTTCTAAGGACAAGCGGGCTAACCCAGATTTCGGGGGTTTCCAGAAATTTTGACCTACACCAAAGTAAAAGTGGGCATTGCCCTACCTATAGGAGAAGTTTGGTTTCATTTGTGTGTATATTTGTTTTATTATAGAGAAAACTCTCCTTGTCTTTTAAAGAGACTGAATAAGGATACAAAAACTTCACCTTCAAATTTCTCAAAACAGCATTTATCGGGATAGCCCTCTTGTGCTTAAAAGTGACAATTGCCCAGGATAAGACTCCATCATTAGAAAAGGGGCTGTAACTACAATTGAGTGGGTGGTTGGCGAGTGCTCTGGTGTGGTTTGCTCCTTTTTTCCTATCAAACAACTATTGTTTTTATCTCTACTCTTTCTCTTTTATGTTTGTTACTCTCTTGTAACACCTCTAATCTTCGGCACTTGTATGACCCTATTGTGTTGCAAGTGTTGTAAAACTAAAAACTGAAACTACAATTGAAATTGGCTGGGCAGAGACCCGCACCGGTGGATTTCTGATCCCTCTTGTACATGTAAACGTCCCCTCAGGGTTTCTTCCTTCCTCCTTCCCTCCCTCCCCTCCTCCCTCCCTCCCCTCACCGTAGCTCAACGCCGTGCCTCTATCATCAGTGCAGTGTATGTTTCTGTGCTTCAAGCTCAATATGTAGACACACCCCACCTCTCTGTTGTGTGTGTGTGTGTGTGTGAAGACTGACTGGTTTGCTTGTTCTCTCCCATCAAACATCTATCGTCTTTATCTCCCCTACTTCTTTTTTTGTGTTTGTTACTCTCTTGTAACACCTCTAATCTTCGGCACTTATGTGACCTAATTGTGTTGCAAGTGCCGTAAAACGCTTTTACGAAGAAAAAAAAGACTGACTGGGCCCCCAAACGTAGACCGCGCGTGTCGTGTCGGAATGGACTGTGTGTGCATTGTTACTTGTCTTGACCGAGTTGTTGGATTGCCAGAAAAAAAAGCCTAGCCTGACCTCCAAACTTTTTGGGGGGCCGTTATGTTATATAACTATAACTATTTAACTATCTGTGAGTTTTATGAAGACAACACATTACAAAAATTTCTTGAATAGTTCGAATTGAGATTAACTAAAACGTACGACTTGACTCGAAATTCCAGGGGTGTGTGTGGGGGGGGGGTTCAATTGGAGGGAGGAAGGGATTGTGATTTATGCTGATATGTTTGTTGAAATGCGTGGGGAGGGTACAGTAATTGTTGTTTGATGCTGGGAAAGAGCTGGAGGGACAAACAGCTGAATGAGATGTAAAGAAGTACCGGTAGTGTAGGATGTACCAGTGGCTCCTTCCAAGTGACATTGTTGGGAATTTTCTCTACTGTTGTATTGAATGATGCGGAGTGGGGGAAGCTTTAGAAGCAAGAACTTATTCCTGGTCCAAAATTTTACTTGTCAAAAAGTTTATGGAGGTTTTTGTCACAGTGCATGATTTTGTTTGTATCGTTACTGTATTTTTTTGTATGTGGTTTATTTTTTTCCAATGTATAAATTTATGCCCGTCACCCCCCCATTCTCCCACTGCCATTATCATCTGCTGAGCGAGTCGCTGTGAACGACCTGTGGGTCTCTGCTTTTGGTCTTGCAAGGTCTGAATGATTGACTATGAGGAGTTTTGTAAGAGAGTGTGCTAGGTGGAAGGAAGTTGTCAGTGTGTTCATTTGTGAACAAGTGTGCTTTGATGAGCGCTATGTGAGTAGGGTGAGTGTGTCCGTCACATGTACTGATGGGTGAGTGTATGAGTCACATGTACTGATGGGTGAGTGTGTCCGTCACATGTACTGATGGGTGAGTGTTTGAGTCACATGTACTGATGGGTGAGTGTTTGAAATCACATGTACTGATGGGTGAGTGTGTCTGTCACATGTACTGATGGGTGAGTGTTTGAAGTCACATCACATGTACTGATGGGTGAGTGTTTGAAGTCACATCACATGTACTGATGGGTGAGTGTTTGAGTCACATGTACTGATGGGTGAGTGTTTGAGTCACATGTACTGATGGGTGAGTGTATGAGTCACATGTACTGATGGGTGAGTGTTTGAAGTCACATGTACTGATGGGTGAGTGTTTGAAGTCACATGTACTGATTGGTGAGTGTTTGAAGTCACATGTACTGATGGGTGAGTGTGTCCGTCACATGTACTGATGGGTGAGTGTTTAAAGTCACATGTACTGATTGGTGAGTGTTTGAAGTCACATGTACTGATGGGTGAGTGTTTGAGTCACACACATGATGATGCGTACAATAATGTTTCAGTTGTATTCAGTGGTGACTGTCTGGATGCAGTGGTTGCACTGTACAGGTGGCTGGCTCGAATGCTTCAACTTTTGAATTGTTCCCTGAATTCTGAGTGAACTTTTTTGCCTTGACTCACATGACATGCTTCTGTTTTGTTTTTGCTGTTTTTTTTTTGTTTTTTTTAAAATAAAATAAATTTCTTTTCTTTTCAAACTGTTACGAGACTGGCCATTAAGTGTAGGAGAATTGTGTTCTCTGTTGTTGTTTTGGGATCAGTTCGTGTCTAGATGATGCACAAGATTACACAACCACCGATCGGCTCAGTCCTCCGGCCTCACTTTCACTCTTCTATATTTATCATCTCCTGCTCAGATTTCTATACACATGGGAAAAATTTACTTGTATGTCCAGATTGTCAATAAAAATTTTACTTTAGGGCCAGTTTTCAGTTTGGTTAAAGATTTACAGCGCTCCCCAACTGCACCAGCTCATACAAGCACTTGAACGCAATAACTCATTATGTTAGCAGAGAGCAAGACTGATTGGTGAAAATGACTTAAGAAAAAGTAAAGAAATGGGACAAGCCTGTGGCGTCCTCCAGCCTCCGGCAGATTGGAATTATGGGGTAACTACATTCTAGTTGACATCTAGGCTACCACTTTTTGTTTCCATATGATGTTTCCTTTGACGTTCTCGAGAGGCAAATGTTCTTATGTACAGACACTGCTTGACGGGAGGGGGGGGGTGGTCTTGAAGTTTGAACAGCTAAGTAGACAGGCGTCGGTTACCGTATACATTTACTTATAATTCAGTCTATATTGAATTCTCTATTGACATCCCACTTGGCACTGATCAGTTTTTGAAGCGAGGGCTCTCAGCTTCCCCCATCAGATTATCAGCCTCAGAAGAGATGTCGTAGAAAGACAGAACCGTTTTTGAATTCAAGTTTTGAAATTTGACAGTTCAGAAGTTCACTTACAGATGGTAGAACATGTGCATTGGGCTTTTTTTGTTCTGAAGTGAGAAGTAGTACAATCATTTGCCATCCGGAGAGGTTGAATTACAACTTGAGAGATGTAAATATAGAACAACGCTCTTTTCAAATGAGATGACGTGGTGAAAAGAAAAACAATATTCTTTATTTATGGTACATACTTTTGAAATGGACAAGTATTTGCGATTCTTATATTCATGCCATTATGCCTCTATTGCAATGTGAAGGCTTTTTGTGACCTGATTGTGTTGTCAGTTGTCACATTTTGACGGTGTCTGGCCTCAACGAACCCAGTCCTTTTTTGTGTTTGTTACTCTCTTGTAACGTGTTGCAAGTGCTGTAAAACTCCTACTAACACTTTTTTTAAAAATCCAGTCCTTGATTGTGAAACAGTTTGTAGCTGAAGTCTGAAGTTATTTCCGGGGTGCCTTGATAGTCGAAGCTGACTTTGTGCTGTTGAAGCTAGAGAGGTGAGCAGAGTAAGCCTGATTCCCTGTAAGGACTTCTCTGTTGACATCCACCCCTTGGCGCTCATATGACCTTATGCCGTTATGAGCGCCGTAAAACCTTAGTAAAACAAACGAACATGGAGATGATGGGGATGGGGAATCGTTTGATTTGTCCTGCTTCTTCTTGAATCTTTTTGGGGTGTAACAGACTTTTATAGAGACAAATTCTGGTGGTATGATTTGTCTACGTTATTTCCTGTCAGGGAGGGACGGTGAATCATAAGATATGTCCTGCTTCTTGAATGTTTCTGAGGTGTAAAGGACTTCTATTGACAATTTCTGGAAGCGGTATGTTTTTAAAGGACTTCTATTGACCTCATTTCCTGTAGCGGTATGTTGCCTTCTTCATCTAAGGAACTGGCCATATTGAGACTGACTCCATCAACTTGTGATTACTTCCTGCCATGTGGATGGTCCCCTTTGGCCGGCCAGGCGCGCACTGCTTCGGCTTCTACCTCTGTACACGTCTTCTGTACACGTCTTCTGTACACGTCTTCTGTACACGTCTTCTGCACACGTTCTGTTCGTTCTCTTCCTCATCAACCAGCAATGCAAAACTTTTTTTTATTTTTGAGTTGTCATTTTTGTCTTGTGACCAGTCAAAGCGAGGCACGGCTCTAATTACAAGGTATTTTCTTCTTTGGCCTAGATCTAGTTGTACTATTTATGGAAGTGTGCGTAAAATTTAGGGATTTTTTTCCCCATTAACTAGCTAGGGTTTTTTTCTATGTCCATTTATTGATTGATAAATGCTGAAGGAAAGAGATCAAACATTTTACCCCATGAAAAATGCAGTTCTTTCAAGCAAAGCAGAATACCGATGACATCAATTTACAAATTTGATAATAT
This sequence comes from Aplysia californica, assembly GCF_000002075.1. Taxonomy (NCBI): domain Eukaryota; kingdom Metazoa; phylum Mollusca; class Gastropoda; order Aplysiida; family Aplysiidae; genus Aplysia; species Aplysia californica. The sequence goes on along the minus strand of NW_004797907.1, from coordinate 129,735 downwards.
AACTTCCTTATTATCTTAAAACTTACTTTTAAAAATTGGTAAGCACCTTCAGGTTTTTGGCTCTCCTGTAAGATTGTAACAAGTGCAAAGACTGTATTTAAAAAAAGACTGCAGCAAGTCTTTCTGTCTTTAGTGTAGCCTAGTTATTTTATCCTTTAGTGGGCCTCTGAGGAGACGTCAGGGTCATGCGTAACAGTTGTGATTGATGACGTAGACTCGATGGCTCCGTCTCTGTGGCTGGGGTCTCGCTTTGGCTGGTCTGTGAGACATCTAGAGCCAGCTGTCTATAGTGCCTTTCTTCACCGGGGGTTGATCACACGCCAGGAAGACATCGGAGAATCTGGGGAAATGTGGGGTGGGGGGGTGTGGGTGGGAGGTGGGAGGGGTGACAGGGTGTGTGTTGTTGTTTGTGCCGGCCTTTGCTTTGTTGAATGCTTTAGTTCACGGGACAAATGTCGTTGCTGTATAGGAATGTACGATTGGTTGAACTGAGCAGGCTGGTGGTGAGCGTCTTTGTGTGTCTGTGAGAGAGAGAGAGAGAAGAAGAGACGAGAGAGAGAAGAAGAGATGAGAGAGAGAGAAGGTGCCTGTTCGAGTTTTTTAAATTAAAAATAAAAATTGCATATCGTCTTGATTGATGTAAAGAGGGGAAAAAGATGTCATAAAATGTATAATGTGGAGCTTCGCTCATTGCTAGGGCCATTGAGCTACTATTTGTCTTTTTGTTGCTGTCGACTGCTGTTGCAAGATTTGTGTGTATGCGTTCACTTGGTCTAAGTGTGGCCGTGGGACCTGCTGTGAGTGAGTGAGTGTATTGTCAGACGTTTCATTTATCGCATGGACATGTCACAGCCATCTTCCATACTTTTTTTGTGTGTGAGTGTTTGTGTGTGTGCGTGCGTGTGTGTAATGTCAGTAGGGTTTCTGACTGTCTTGTGGCTTGTCATTTATGTATGGGGACTCGCGGGGACATGCCGCACAACACAGTGACGTTCAGCACAAAGTGGCTTAGTCTCGTCCCCAATACTTTGTGTCTTCACCAAAACTTGATTTCTTTGGATGTTTTATCTTTTGGCTCTTCGTCACGTGTGGTTGTAGTTTTGCCAGAACTTGAAGCAGGTAGAATGTCCCACTACTGTACTTCAAGGAATTGAGATTATGCGACAGATTCAGGCTTCTCTCCCCCCC
>NW_004797907.1:126444-127988 GCF_000002075.1 Aplysia californica | reverse complement strand
CTCTCTCTCTCTCTCTCTCTCTCTCTCTCTCTCTCTCTCTCTCTCTCTCTCCCCCCATGTTCCATTTGACTACTTCACCTTGTTCTCCGCATATATTGAACTTCAGAAGCTCTGACTGGATTGCTTAAATAATTGAAAGTCCAGTCTTCGTGTTCTTTAGATTTTGTCCATCGTTGCTGCGTGTTTGAAATATATTTGTGGAAAATATCGGCCTTTGGTCCAGTTTCCTTTTTACCTTGAACGAACTGCTCAGTTTTCCCCCTTTGATTGACCCAACACGTTTCTCGTCCTCCGTATGACGAGACACGGAACAGAATAGATCGACAGCGTGTCCTGTCCGCACCGACTGATTGCTCGTGGAGGTGTTTCCTCGCTCTGTACATAATGTTGTGTTGTGAGAAAGGTGGCATTCCGTGCGTGGGATGTACGAACCTGTACATGACTGAGCTGATGGTAAAGTGTACAGTACATTTTTACTAAGTCATCTTCATCGTAGCTTCACACGTCACCCATAGATGCTCATGTACATTGGAATAATTTATTTCAGTTTGTTCATTCTTCCGTTTTTTGTCCATACCATCGTACACCTAACATGCGTCATTCATGTATAATGGAATAAACTAAGAAATACACTACTCTGAGTGTTGGCTTGTGCTTTTATCCTCATCATCATCATTGCCTTTCTCACCCTGGATCAGGATATAGGCCACGAACAAACACTTTCCACCTTTCCCTATCCTGGGCTATTCGCTTGATGTCACTCCATGTCTTCCCACTTTTCTGTACATCTATTTCCGTGACTCTTCTCCAGGTTCCACGATGTCTTCCCCTTGATCTTTTACCCTGTTTGTTCCAATCTAGCACTTTGCTTATTATGCAGCTGCTTGACTTCCTGAGAGTGTGTCCAATCCATCGCCAACGTCTTCTTCCCACCTCATCTCTGACTGGGATCTGTCTTGTTTTCCTTAAGACTTCCTCGTTGGTGACCCTGTCTGTCCATCTGATCCTCAGTATCCTCCTCAGACACTTGTTCAAGAAAACCTGGATCCTCTTTATGCACGTCTGAGATGCGTTCCTTCCATGTCTCACATCCATACAACAAGACTGACTTCACATTTGAGTTGAAAATTTTCAGCTTTGTCCGTAGAGTGATATCGCTGGTTCTCCATTTTTTGTTTTGCTTTCATGCCTGATGGCAGACAGCTGACTGATTGATGCTAGTGAGGGGATGGTGAGGTGAGAGCCACTCCACCACTGTACCTGCACGCAAAGGCTCATCTATTGACTATAGAAACCATGTTCTTTGGAATATTGTCGATCCGATTGAGCACTTTCACATGAGAGTGCCCCTAGATAAATGTAATCCATTAAATTATCTATTAGCTTACTATTATTATCAAGATAGAGATCGTAGTGTTCTTCAAAGACAGAAATTATGCAGGAGTTTCAGCGTGTAAGGAAAAGTCTATTTACTGACTTACTCTTAAGTGTCGAATAAAAGTCCTACTTGTCCATACCCTCTCCCCCCCTCCCTTAAAATTCCT
>NW_004797907.1:125201-126329 GCF_000002075.1 Aplysia californica | reverse complement strand
TCCTACACCCCCCGCCCCCTTTTATTCAATAGCTTAGAGTGCTATCTAGAACTAGAACTCTTGCTGTATCATTACCAAAGGGAAGTCAAACGTTTCTCCCGTCAGATGTACATGAGTATATCGAAATTATCGAAGTTCTGGAGTCAATGTTTCTCTCATCACCCCAACCCCCATATCGATGTTAAAATCTTCTTATTTTAAGCTATCTCAAATGTACTACTTTGCAGCAATGTTGAGGCCTGACTGTAATTATGATTTGTGATATCATAATGCAAACAAGGGTAACTCGAAAACGTTGGGGTTTGGAAATAGTGTTCGAGATTTCCGTAATTCGTCATGTCGGTGAAAATCCCAAATACAAAGAAATAAAGAGGGGAAATCAAGGGAGGTAAAAAAAACAACCAACATTAAAACAATTACATGTAACGTGATTAACTTCACATGTAAAGAAAAATGCTTGAAATTGGCTGAAGATTGCAAGTGTAAGACAGTCTTATTCTTAACGCCTTGCCCCCGCGGGACGCCGATCGGCGACGGTAAGAACTCAGACAGCAGGACTTCCTCGGCGGACTGTGCGGCACTGAGTCGGCAAGGCGGACAGGCGGATTACTATGTCCAACTGACGTAGCGCCGACTTCAAATAACTATTCAGCGGTGGCCTACCTATTACCGATACTCCGTTTTTAGCTGTCTCCGTCGTTTTATGCAAGAAAAATTCTGAAATTATGCAAACTGAGCTCAGAAATGGGAGATTTTGCTATTCTGTTAATTTTTAAATAGAATGATAAAGGAAATACATGTAATATAATTAGAAATTATGCAAAACATGATCAAATTTTGCTAAATTATGCGGGGTGCATAAAATCACTGGGACAGTTTTAGGCGTTGTCCGACAGCCAGCCGCCATTGAGGCTTTCACACTTCAAAATAAAGTCTGCTCGGTGTCTGCTGTATTAGATTAAAGGGACACAATTTTATAGGTTCCTATTCTTGCTTGAAATATTCGTGTATTCGTGGATTATGTCCCGTTAAAATACCCCTCCCTAAAAACCCGCTGTTTTCGCATTTGTTGGGTGCTAGTGCATGGTCACTCTCTCTCTCTCTCTCTCTCTCTCTCTCTCTCTCTCT
>NW_004797907.1:121738-125101 GCF_000002075.1 Aplysia californica | reverse complement strand
CTCTCTCTCTCTCTCTCTCTCTCTCTGTCTCTCTCTCTCTCTGTCTCTCTCTCTCTCTCTGTCTCTCTCTGTCTCTCTCTCAGTATTTTCTAGCTCATCCCCACTGCAGTGTGATTATTTTCTAGCTCATCCCCAGTATTTTCTAGCTCATCCCCATTGTTCCGCAGTATTTTCTAGCTCATCCGAAGTATTTTCTAGCTCATCCCTACTATTTTCTAGCTCCCCTCCAGACTTTTCTATCTCGTACCCAACATTTTCTAGATCATTCCCAATATTATTTTTAATCTCATCCCCAATATTTTCCTCTCCAACCGCACTATTTTCTAGCTGATTCCCAGTATTTTCTAGATCAACCCTAGTATTTTCTAGCTCATCCCCGATATTTTATAGCTCATCCCCAGTATTCCTCAGTATTTTCTAGACCATTCCCGTATTTTCTAGCTCATAAAAAAAAATTACAGTATTTAATAGCTCATCCCTAATATTTTCTAGTTCGTTTTGGGACCTTTTCTAGCTCATCCCCAATATTTTTTTAAACATCCACAATATTTTCTTGCACGTGCCCAGTGTTTTTTTTTAGCACATGTCCAAATAATTTCTAGTTCATCCCCTTTTATTTCATCCCTAGTGTTTTCTAGCTCATTCCCAATAGTTTTTATTTATATCCACAATATTTTCTAGCACGTCCCCAGTATTTTTTAGCTCATCTCCAAATATTTTCTTGCTCACCCCCTTATTTTGTATCTCAGCACCAATATATTATAGATCATCCCCAGCTTTTTCTAGATCATCCCCACTGTTTTTTTTTAGTTAATCCCCAGTATTTTCTAGCTCATACCCAGTATTTTCAAAAATTCTAATAGTCCCCAAACTTTTCTATCTCGTCCCAACATTTTCTATATCATCCCCAATATTATTCTTAATTTCATCCCCAATATTTTCCACCTGATTCCCACTATTTATTAGCTCATCCCTAATATTTTCTGGCTCATTCCCAGTATTTTCTAACTCATTTCCAACATTTTCTAACTCATCCCTAATATTTTACATCTCATTCCCAGTATTCCTCAGTATTTTCTAGATCATTAGCTCATTTTAAAAAAATTGCCAGTATTTAATAGCTCACTCCCAATATTTGCTGGCCTTATCTAATTATTGTCTAGCTTAAAATTGATATTTTTGAGATCATCCTCAGAATTTTTTAGATCATTCTCACTCTTTTATAATTTATCCCCAATATTTTCAAGCTCATCCCCAGTATTTTATAGCTCAACCCAAGAATGTTCTAGCTCATCCCCACTACTTCATACCTCAAGTACAGTATTTTCTAGCTTATCACTAATATTTTTCAACTCATCCCAAATAATTTCTAGCTCCTCCCTACTATTTTATAGTTCGTTCCCAACATGTTCTGGGTCACCCCCAATATTTTTAAATCACATCCTCTTTGTTTTCTAGCTCGTCCCCAGTATTTTTTTTAGCTCATCTCCAAATATTTTCCTGCTGATCCCCAGTATTTTCTAGCTCAACCCTAACACATGTATTTTTTTTATCATCCCCATTATTTTCTGTCTCCTCCCCAGCATTTTCTAGATCATAACCCCTGTTTTTTTTAGTTCATCCCCAATATTGTCTTGCTCAATCTTGATATTTTTTAAGACCATCCCCAATATCTTTTAGCTCAACCTTAAAATTTTCTAGCTCATCCCCAGTATTTTCTAGCTCATCACTAATAGTAATATTTTTCAACTGATCCAAAATATTTACTAGCTCATCCCTAATATATAATATTTTCTTGTTCGGTTGCAACATTTTCTAGCTTATCCCCAATATTCTTTATCACATCTACAATATTTTTTGGCATGTCCCCAGTACTTTTTTTTTTAGCTCATCTTCAAATATTTTCTAGTTAATCCCCCTTATTTTCTAGCTCAACCCTAATACATGTATTTTACAGATTATCCCCATTATTTTCTATCTCATTCAAAACATTTTGTAGATTATCCCCACTGCTTTTTAAAATACCCAATATTTTCTAACTCGTACACAATATTTTCTAACTTACTCCCAAATTATCTAGCTCATCCCGTGTTTTTTTAAATTTTAATAGTCCCGTCACTTGTCTATCTCGTGCCCAACATTTTTTTAGCTCATCCCCAATATTATTTTTCATCTCATCCCCAATATTTAATAGTTCGTTCCCAATATTTTATAGCTCATTCCCAGTATTTTCTAGATCATTCCCAGTATTTTTTTTAGCTCATTCAAAAAATTTGCCAGTATCTAATAGTTCATTCCCAATATTTTTTAGCTCATTCCCAGTATTTTCTAGATCATTCCCAGTATTTTTTAGCTCATTCAAAAAATTTGCCAGTATTTAATAGTTCATTCCCAATATTTTATAGCTCATTCCCAGTATTTTTTAGACCATTCCCAGTATTTTCTAGATCATTCCCAGTATTTTTTAGCTTATTCAAAAAATTTGCCAGTACTTAATAGTTCATTTCCAATATTTTCTAGTTCATTCCTAGTATTTTCTAGCTCATTCCCAGTATTTTCTAGATCATTCCCAGTATTTTTAGCTCATTCAAAAAAATTGCCAGTATTTGATAGTTCATTCCCAATATTTTATAGCTCATTCCCAGTATTTTTTAGCTCATTCAAAAAATTTGCCAGTATTTAATAGTTCATTCCCAATATTTTCTAGCTCATTCCCAGTGTTTTCTAGATCATTCCCAGTATTTTTAGCTCATTCAAAATATTTGCCAGTATTTGATAGTTCATTCCCAATATTTTATAGCTCATTCCCAGTATTTTTTAGCTCATTCAAAAAATTTGCCAGTATTTAATAGTTCATTCCCAATATTTTATAGCTCATTCCCAGTATTTTTTAGACCATTCCCTGTATTTTCTAGATCATTCCCAGTATTTTTTAGCTTATTCAAAAAATTTGCCAGTATTTAATAGTTCATTTCCAATATTTTATAGTTCATTCCCAGTATTTTCTAGATCATTCCCAGTATTTTTTAGCTCATTCAAAAAAATTGCCAGTATTTAATAGTTCATTCCCAATATTTTCTAGCTCATTCCCAGTGTTTTCTAGATCATTCCCAGTATTTTTAGCTCATTCAAAATATTTGCCAGTATTTGATAGTTCATTCCCAATATTTTATAGCTCATTCCCAGTATTTTTTAGCTCATTCAAAAAATTTGCCAGTATTTAATAGTTCATTCCCAATATTTTATAGCTCATTCCCAGTATTTTTTAGATCATTCCCAGTATTTTCTAGATCATTTCCAGTATTTTTTAGCTCATTCAAAAATTTGCCAGTATTTAATAGTTCATTCCCAATGTTTTATAGC
>NW_004797907.1:119282-121398 GCF_000002075.1 Aplysia californica | reverse complement strand
CCAGTATTTTCTAGGTCAACCTACTTGATAATTAATTTTTCCAGTTCATCCCCAGTATTTTCTAGCTCATCCCCAATATTTTCTAGCTCATCCCCAATATTTTCTAGCTTATCCCCAATATTTTCTAGCTCATCCCCAATATTTTCTAGCTTATCCCCACTTTTTTCAAAAATTGCAAAGGTCCCCAGACTTTTCACTGTCGTTCCCAACATTTTCCAGCTCATCCCCAATACAATCTACCTCGACCCCACTATTTTCTAGCTCATCTCAAATAATATTAAGCTCATCCCCAGTATTTTCTAGCTCAACCACATTTTCTAGCTCATCCCCAGTACTTTATAGTTTTAAAGCTCAATCTTAACATTTTAAAGCGGGCTGCAGAGTCCCGCTAACTAAAGGCAAAGGTAACACAATCAGGCGAAAAGTGACGCTGTGAGTCGCTCCCCACACTGGGAACTGAACCATAGGCTTCAGCTTAAAAGGCAAGCACCTTGTTTTTGTTTTGTTTGTTTTTGTAAGTGTCTCACGGCGCTCGCAACTGCATAGGTCATATGAGCGCACGGGACACATTTGACTTTTTAAGGTGGTAGGAAATTTTGAATTTTGCCCGGGTGGCCGCCGAAGCCTACTCTTTATCGATTTTAGACCACCGAGAGATCTTTAACGTACACAACTTGCACACAGGCAGTATTTAATAGTTCATTCCCAATATTTTATAGCTCATTCCCAGTATTTTCTAGATCATTCCCAGTATTTTTTAGCTCATTCAAAAATTTTGCCAGTATTTAATAGTTCATTCCCAATATTTTATAGCTCATTCCCAGTATTTTTTAGATCATTCCCAGTATTTTCTAGATCATTTCCAGTATTTTTTAGCTCATTCAAAAATTTGCCAGTATTTAATAGTTCATTCCCAATGTTTTATAGCTCATTCCCAGTATTTTTTAGATCATTCCCAGTATTTTTTAGCTCATTCAAAAAATTTGCCAGCATTTAATAGTTCATTCCCAATATTTTATAGCTCATTCCCAGTATTTTTTAGATCATTCCCAGTATTTTCTAGATCATTTCCAGTATTTTTTAGCTCATTCAAAAATTTGCCAGTATTTAATAGTTCATTCCCAATATTTTATAGCTCATTCCCAGTATTTTCTAGATCATTCCCAGTATTTTTTAGCTCATAAAAAAAAATTGCCAGTATTTAATAGTTCATTCCCAATATTTTATAGTTCATTCCCAGTATTTTCTAGATCATTCCCAGTATTTTTTAGCTCATTCAAAAAAATTGCCAGTATTTAATAGTTCGTTCCCAATATTTTAAAGCTCATTCCCAGTATTTTCTAGATCATTCCCAGTATTTTTTAGCTCATTCAAAAAAATTGCCAGTATTTAATAGTTCATTCCCAATATTTTCTAGCTCATTCCCAGTATTTTCTAGATCATTCCCAGTATTTTTTTTAGCTCATTCAAAAAAATTGCCAGTATTTAATAGTCTATTCCCAATATTTTCTGGCCTTAGCTCCATTGTGTAACTCAAAATTGATATTTTCTAGATCATCTCCAGCATTTTTTAGATCATCCTCACTCTTTTCTAGTTCTTCACCAATATTTTAAAGCTAATCCGCTGTAATTTCTAAATTCTAGCCCAAGTACAGTATTTTCTAACTCATCACTAATGTAATATTTTCCTGTTGTTATTTCCCAACATGTTCTAGGTCGCCCCCCAATATTTTAAAATCACATCTTTTATATTTTCTAGCTCACCCCCAGTATTTTTTAGCTCATCTCCAAGTATATTTCTAGCTCATGCCCAGTATTTTCTAGCTCAACCCTATTATTTTTTTTATCATCCCCATTATTTTTTGTATCTCATACTCAGCATTTTCTAGATCATCCCCACTGTTTTTTAGTTCATCCCCAGTATTTTCTAGGTCAACCTACTTGATAATTAATTTTTCCAGTTCATCCCCAGTATTTTCTAGCTCATCCCCAATATTTTCTAGCTCATCCCCAATATTTTCTAGCTTATCCCCAATATTTTCTAGCTCATCCCCAATATTTTCTAGCTTATCCCCAATATTTTCTAGCTCATCCCCAATATTTTCTAGCTTATCCC
>NW_004797907.1:64108-116608 GCF_000002075.1 Aplysia californica | reverse complement strand
TGTTGGGGGGCAGGTTGAGAACACGTTGCAGCGTGTCGCGGATGCGTGACGTGATGGTCTGGTCGTTGCTGCGGTTCCACAGAGACAAGATGTCATCCTGGAAGGGAAAACACGGGGGGAGGGATAGAAAAACCTCATAACTTACACAACACTCACGGAGTTGGAAAATTAAAAAAAAGAAGATATTCTTATATTATGAGAGGCATCGTGGTGAAATCATGCGCTCATCAAAATAATGAAATCCGAGAAATCTGCATTTTTCGGCCAGTTTGGATTTTTTTTCAAATTTGTGTTTTTTGGCTCAACACCATGTATGTCCATTCAAAAACACTTAAATGTGTGGATTTTATGGAAAAACGTTTATAAAAGGCACAAAAAAAGTAAATTTGCAAATTCCAAGGACCCTCAGGCTATGGAAATCACCAAACTTTGGAGGCCATTTTCTTGCTAATTTTGCTTCTGAAACCAGGCGACCCCACCTCCTTCAATTGCAAAAATATCTCGACTTCCATTCAAGATAAATGGATATTTTTTTAATCAAAAGCAAGGCAAACGAATAACCTTAAGAAGGTACCAATAACTCCAAGTGCCCAGAAATTGACGAGCGCCTAATTCCACTGCGTCGTGACACATATTATCTTGTTTGTTTTGACGGTTTGCGTGGTGAAGAGGTGCACATTGACACAATAAGAGCCAGGCAGGGAAAAAGTAAGACAGATACAAGTAACAGAGGTAAAGAAAATGAGTAGGAGCTGCTAATGTCACCCTCCAAAAATGCACAATTTGATGGACTCAAATGATTGTAAAATAGGGAAAAAAAAATGATCATATATTATATATACAAATACAATCCAGTCCCAAAATGAAAGTACACTTGGAAAGGTTTCCCCAATCAATAGCTTACAAAACATCAGAAATTACGTAAAACGATTCTTTTTTCAATTAAGAACTAATCAACTAAATACATTGTTCACAAGAGAAAAAAACAACGATATGACTTGGAGAAACAATGACGACTGGTAAAGAGCGACAGGGAAAAGGGAGCTGATCGCGGGACAACCAACTTGTGTCCTGCACGCTCATAACAATGACTTTAGGCACTTGTAATAATAATAATAATAATAATTATAATAAATGACAATTATATAGCAATAAACCCCGATTAAAGTACACAGGAGAGCTTTACAATACAGCCCAAGGTACACTTGTAAGCGCCGTAAAACTTTAACTTTTACCAAACTGACAGTAACCATACGCCACAGACGTCTGTGCTCACCTGAAACCGTATGGAAATGACGGCGCCACAAATCTCCTCCCCAACCATGAACTGCTCCCCAAGCATGGCCAGGATGAGGTTCTCCCAGCACCGAGATGCCAGGCCTTTCTTCAGACGGATGATCCACTTGCCTCCGTGCTTGTTCGCTTCGTCCTGCTCACACATCAAGAGGTACAATGAGAGAAGAAGTTTCATCATAAATTCACTAAAATCAGCATTCCCTTTGAATTATTCAACTCATGCAGTGCAAAAGCCATTGTTGTAACCCAAATGTCCCCATGGGTACCATACAGTTCTTGTTATCGACCCAGCAACATCTGGGCTCTCGCCCTTCTGTCCAATACAATGTAGGGGTGCCATACAGAAAAAACATATTTTTCTTCTGCTTTTTCCTTCTTCCGTTTGAGATAAGGAGTAAAGGAGAATGTAGATATAAAAAACAAATTTATATTTCTTTTTTAAAACCTAGTCATTTGTGTTGCCAGTTTTTTAAGAGCCTTTTCTACACTGTTACAGCACAAATAAGTCATTTTGAGGACAGACAATTATAGGATCTATCTCAGACCCTCAGTTTATTTTAGTTTAAGTAAGAGTTTTACCGCACTTACAACACAATAAAGTCATATAAGTGCCGAAGAATAGAGGTGTTACAAGAGAGTAACAAACACAAAAAAGAAGGAGGGAAGATTAAGACGATAGATGTTTGATAGCAAAGAAGAAGCAAACCACACCAGAGCACCCGCCAACTACCCACTCAGACCCTCAGTCAAGAAACAGCCACAAAAGAGCTGTACAACAGGGGCAGGGGGGACAGTAGACCACTTCTATCTCCCAGTCCCAGACTAGCCCTGGTGTCACATGACAATAACAAAAACTGACGTGACTATCTTCCAGTCCCAGACTTTAGTTTTAGTAGAGGTTTTACGGCGCTCGCAACTGCATAAGGTCATATGAGCGCCAGAAGATTAGAGGTGTTACAAGAGAGTAACAAACATAAAAAAGAAGGGAGTGCTTATTTAGGCCACATATGGCCTAAATAAGGTAAGGGAGGGGGGTTTAGCTTATTTAGGCCACAGTGGACTGTGGCCTAAATAAGGTAAGGGAGGGGGGTTTAGCTTATTCAGGCCACAGTGGACTGTGGCCTAAATAAGGTAAGGGAGGGGGGGTTTAGCTTATTTAGGCCACACATGCTCAAACTACCCTTTTCAGGCAACTGAGTTCGTTCCACTTTCATAATGGTGCACCTTTCTTATTTAGTACAGTTTTGCCTCAGTGTACAACTTGTAAATCATAACCATAATGAATATTGTAAAGAACAAAGCACAATACGCAAAATTTTGCTCAATCCTAATGGTTTGAATGAGGGCCAGATTTTTCCTTCATGGAGGGGCAAAAGCTAGGCTACCATTTTGGCACACTTTGGTCAAGTGAAAAGGTCAAATCCTCTGAATGGACTTCCGGGTTAAATTTGGGGTATAAAAAGAGTGTACACAACGTGGCTGAGTCAAAGTTACACTATCTTTGCCTGGGTGGCACTCTCTCGTACATGTAGGCTAGTAGGCCTAGTAGTAGTAGTAGCAAAGATCGTGTAGAGAATATTTGGTAGTAGATTCTATCTATAGGCAGTTTAGTGAACGTGCTCGCAGCAGGGCAAATCGGCCTCGATAAGCCCCGTAGACTTTTGTGATCGGCCACGAAGCCTCGTGTTTTGATGGGTCTAGATCTAGATCTAAACAACTCAGTGTTAATCACACTGCCACATCCGACAGGCCTAGATCTACATCTTTTTAAAAGGAAAACAAAGATCATCAAAATGGTTGAATTCGCCTGAAAATCGATTCGGTAGAACTAGAACTATTAAAATTTGCTTCTGAAAACAAGGCAATTTTTATACGAAGGCCATTTTTATAACTCGGTGAAATAAAAACTACTGGCTGTGTACTGTGTTATTCTGTATAAAAATAAATTATGAAACTTCAGGACGTATTATTATTTTCCAGCATCTTTTGACGCCTGAGCTGTAGAGGTTGAAGTTTTCACAACACTAATAGATCTAGTAATAGGCCAGGTAATAGGGCTTTCCGTAAAAAATGCATAGATCTACAAAAGCCGAACCACCGAATCGACCGAGCACCTCGCTCTCCCCTGCACACTGTGATAACGTGTTGCTTCGGTATCGCATTATTCAACTATTAATACGTGCGGCTATGGCAATTGGGATGTAGGCCTACTGACTGACAAAAAATTGAGTTTTGTTTTTATTTTACCATATATTTGACTTTAATAGTGCAGGCGATAGCAAGATCTAGATTCCCTGTCTAGAATCAGTAGTAGCAGGCCTATGCTAGAAGTAGCCAGAGAGCCTACAACTGCTAGATTTAGATCTAACTTATTATTGCTATGCCTTTGGGCTTTGGAATTGAAATAAAACGAATTGCACAGTTCTAGTTACTTTTAGATTCAGCAAGTAACTGTATTTCCAGAGTTAATAATAACAAATCTCAGCATAACAATCACTTTTACTTTTATTAGAATAATTAGATCCAACTTTTTTTTCTAAAATCTGTTTTGCGCAAACTTAAGATTTTCTCTACTTGTAGAGCAGAGAATTTACATTGTAAGCCTCTGCTCAGTCTTTTAGTATACATATAATAAAATACACACACACACACACACATATATATATATATATATATATATATATATATAGAGAGAGAGAGAGAGAGATCTATATATATCATCATTTTATGTTGTTTTCGAGATATTTTTAAAACTCTTTTTTTTCAACATGTCATAAAATCAAATTGTGCCATTTTCTTTGAAAAGAATAGCATTAGTCTCTGATTCAATATAAAAAAAAAAAAATGCTAATCAATGAAAATTGCAAATTGATAATAGTTTAGTCCTGAAGAGGATAGGTGGACTCCGGGGTCTGCAAAGCGAAATACTAGGTTTTAGGATGTAAACCCCGGAGTCACCGTAGTGAAATAAGGTTTGGTTTAAGTAAGGATTGGTGGACCCCGGGGTCAACGTAGTGATAAATATAAGCAGGTTTAAGGTGGACCCCGGGGTCTACCTAGCGAAATACTAGGTTTTAGGACAGGTGGACCCCGGGGTCACCGTAGTGAAATAAGTATGTTTCTTTAAAGATTGGTGGACCCCGGGGTCAGCGTAGTGAAATAAGTAGGGTTAATTTTAAAAGGATTGGTGGACCCCGGAGTCACCATAGCCGTAGAGGAATAAGAAGGTTTAATTAAGGATTGGTGGACCCCCGGGACACCTAGATTAAACCTACTTATTTTACTACGGTGACCCCGCAGGTTCCACCTATTCTAAAAACCTAACTAGCATTTCGTTAGGTAGACCCTGGGGTCCACCTTAAACCTACCTATTTCACTACGTTGACTCCAGGGTCCACCAATCCTTAAAATTAAACCTAGATCTACATGTACTTATTTCACTACATTGACCCCAGGGTCCACCAATCCTTAATTAAACCTAGATCTACTGATTTCACTACATTGACCCCGGGGTCCACCAATCCTTAATTAAACCTATATCTACTTATAATTTCACTACGTTGACCACGGGCTCCGCCAGTCCTACTATAAAATAAACTGAGATTTACTTATTTCACTATGTTGACCCCGGGGTCCACCGATCCTTAGTTAAACCTAGATCTACTACTTATTTCACTACGCTCACTCCGGGGTTCACATCCTAAATCCTAGCATTTTGTTAGGTAGACCCCGGGGTCCACCTATCCTTTTGGCTAGATAGACCCCGTAGTCCGCCTATACACTTTCTTGATAATAACTGAAAACAATACATGCCAGTTGTCATGAATAGTGAAGAAAAATGATGGAAAAAAAAGACAATGAGGTAGACTATAATTTATCAAAAAAATTGCAAGTGCAAGTGAAGATCATAAAATAATTTTGTTATCTTCTGGTCATCTTTCCCGGTTTATAAAAAAAATTCAGTGGGCCTACTACTAGATCTGTGTCTCTGAAGAACATTTTGCTTGCCTTTATTAGCTTTTTTCATGTACATGAAAGCATAGAATATATAGTTTCACACAAATATATGCACAATACTTTGAAAAAGAAAGATATGGTCATTGTTTTTTTACGGAATCCGTTTTACGTTGAGAAAAGCGCTAAAAACAAGTTAAAAATTTTTAAGAATGCCTATAATATTAGTATTAGGAATCCGAAATTACTACCTAGTTGGCTTACTTTTTAATAACCATGAGCAGTTAAGAAAAAAAAAGACAATGATATAGGATTTGTCTAAATATGACCATTAGCTGCCCATTTTGTCCAATTATCCTTGCAGGTAAAATCACCCGGCACTGTACCTCAATAAGCACAAAAGGAATATTTCTGTGACTTTGTATAAAGGTGTGGCCTAAATAAGGTAAGGGAGGGGGGTTTAGCTTATTTAGGCCACAGGCGTGGCCTAAATAAGGTAAGGGAGGGGGGTTTAGCTTATTTAGGCCACAAGTGTGGCCTAAATAAGGTAAAGGAGGGGGGTTTAGCTTATTTAGGCCATATGTGGCCTAAATAAGGTCACCCAAAAAAGAAGGAGGGAAGAAAAGACGATAGATGTTTGATAGGAAAGAAGAAGCAAACCAGACCAGAGCACCCGCCAACTACCCACAGTCCCAGACTAGCCGAGGTGTCACATGACAACAACAACAACAACTGACGTGACCCATGTCTCACCTCCCACATTGGCCGGACGCCTTCCTTGAACAGATGATAGTCCACGTGGCCAGTCATGTCCCCCGCCCGCACGATGTAGCTGTAGATGTTCCAGAACTGCTCCACCTGATCAGGCAAGACACAGTTGAAAAATCTACCGTTGAAATTTGTCTTCTTTAGTCTGTATTAGTAAGAGTTTTACATAGAGATGCAAGTGCCGTAAAACACAAGTCTTACTAAAACAAAACAAAAATTTTTTTAATATAAAAAAAAAAAAAAAAAAAACAATACAAAAAACAACAACAAAATCTAAAGAGTTTTACAGCACCTGCAACACAATAAAGTCATATATATAGAGTGCTGAAGAATAGACGTATTACAACAGAGTAACAAACACAAAAAAAAAGGTCGGGGACATAAGGACGATAAATAAATATTCGATAAAAAAGAGAAGCCAAGCCACAGCAGAGCACCACCCTCAAACAGTCTGCACACTGTCTTCTAAGACAGCCACCCATTGTCGAGGAGAAAAGTGGCTGTCTTAGAAAAGCGGAAGTCTGTTTTAGTCTTAGTAGAGGTTATACGGCGCTCGCAACTGCATAAGGTCATATGAGCGCCAGAAGATTAGAGGTGTTACATTAGAGTAACAAACATAAAAAAAAAGAAGGGGAGATCAGGACGATAGATGTTTGATAGGAAAGAAGGAGCAGACCACACCAGAGTACCCGCCAACCAGCCACAAACAGAAGTCTTACAGAGTGGCATTATTAGGTTCAAGATACTCAAGGGAGGAAATGAGAAGAGGCTATTTGTATACGTGATTGTCTTATTTATAAGTCTTACACATGGCCAAAAGAGCAGATGGGACTGTAGTTTCAAGCAAACAGGTCATTTGGTTCAAAGAGTGCCCTGCTTACAATGAAACCGTCTTCTATAATATACAGCACACAAAAGCATCATCATCATCATCACTGCCTTTCTCACCCTGCACCAGGGTATAGGCCACGGACAAACACTTTCTCACCCTGCACCAGGGTATAGGCCACGGACAAACACCTTCCACCTTTCTCTATCCTGGACTAGCCTCTTGATGTTATTCCATATCTTCCCACTTTTCTGTACATGTATCGATACACAAAAGCAAGGTCACTTTATTCCAACGGAGGGTCAAGAAAGTATAGCACTTTTGTACAGAATATTTTTGTGATGCCTCACAATAAGTTAGATACACACGGATAGTCTAGCACAACAATCGTACACAGAAAACAGCAACCGACCATGTTGGATGTTAATGACACTACTGAATCACAACTTTAAATGCTCATCCTGAAGAGTACCAAATTAATACATTCAAACAAGGAGACATAACTGCGGCAATTAACGATAGTGAACCAAACACAGTTATTGCTCATTTAACTAATATTACAGGGATATATTACAATTTTCTTCCTGAATTCCCCAAATTCCACAGAACATAGTAAAGGGACTGACCGATGCAAAAGACGCGATGAACTTGAGATTCTGGTCGTATCTGACGGACTTGTTGTTCTGTGAGCGGCGGGAGTACCAGAGGGCGTAGTTGTACTGGAGCGGGTGTTCTCCTTCTCCGGGTTTCTGGGGGAACAATGGGGGGAGGGGGAGGTAAGTAGTCAGAAGGCAAATACTGACAAAATCTGTTTCTTTGCAATAAAGAGTTTTAGTTTTAGTAGAGGTTTTATAAATCTGTCCCCGTCATTTTATGTAAGAAAAATTATGAAATTATGCAAACTGAGCCCAAAAATGTGAAATTATGTGACTCTGTTAATTGTAACAAAGAATGATAAAGGAAAATAATCAAAAATATTATGCAAAAAAATGATCAAATTTTGCTAAATTATGCAACACTTTGCAGCTGAAAGGGAAGTGTAACTCACCGGCGCTGGTCTGAAGGATTCCTCATCATCCTCACCGCTGTCATCTCCCTTCAATCTGTTTGTCCCGTGCATCAAAGGGCGGCAGAAGAAACAAAATGATTTGATGTATATTGAACAATGGAATAGAAGAAAAAGATTAGTATTAGTGAGAGTTTTACGGCACTTGCAACACAATAAAGTCAAGAAGAAAAGATGTCTGAAGGAAGTATTACTAGTATTAGTCTTAGACTACAAACATCTGACACTGATGATGTATCACACACAGAATTCTTCACAACATGCTGAGCTCAGTTTATAGTTTTGAGTGAGAGTTTCAGGGCACTTGCAACACATTAAGCTCATATATAGATAAGTGCCGAAGATTAGAGATGTTAAAAGAGAGTTACATACAAAGAAAAGAATGAGCAGACATTGGATGATAAATGTTTCAATGGAGGGAAAGAAGGAGCAAACCACAAGAGAGCATCCGCCAACCACTCACCTACGTGCTGAGGTGAACAACACTTCCAAACGTTTTAGTTTAGTTACTAGTAAGTGTTTTACGGCACTTGAAACACAATAAGGTCATATAAGTGCCGAAGATTAGAGGTGTTACAAGAGAGTGATAAACACAATAAAGAAGGAGGGGAGACAAAGACGATAGATGTTTGATAGGAAAGAAGAAGCAAACCACACCAGAGCACCCGCCAACCACCCACTTCCAAACGTTTACATTTAGCAACTACTGCAAGGTAGAAGATTTTTCCAAGTAAAGCAAATTGAGATAAAACAATAAAAGAAACCAGCACAGCAAAGAAAGGGTATTATGAAAATCCTCAAGAAACACGTCACAAAATGGGAAACATTTAAACACAGAGACAAAATGTCTGAGACAGTCGTACAACAAACAGAGTTACTTCAGCTCAGCAGCCATGCTGACAAGACAGCCAAACAATGCTCCATCCAACTCTCCCAAACAATGCTCCGACACTCCCACAGGGCTATCCCCATGGATTGTGGTACTACTTTCTGTGAGAAACAACAGGTGCTGCACCACTAACAATAAATATTGCACTTATCAGTAACTTCTATCCAGAGTTCTATTTATAGGAGTTTATAGGAGTGACTTCGTTGGTGATCATTTCACTTGTCAAATCACTCGAGGCAGCTGAGATAGAAGGAGGGAAGTCAAGACATCACAAAAAAGGGAAGATCATTTGTCCGGAAAGACGACACACTTAACAGAGAGAAAAAACTATTTTAACAAAAAAGAACAACCCACCAATATAACAGCCTCACTTGTAAAAATCTCAAAGCCAGTGTAGAAAATGACTGCAAATAGACTAGCTTTAAAAAAAGTAATAGATTAAAAAAGTACTTTTACCACTGGTATCAAAACAACTCTTAGCTATCTATTACTATCACTTTTATCAACTGTAAGGAGAGGTCAGTAAGTACAGAACTGTACCCGCCAACCACCCACAGTTTCATTATCATGGTTTCAAAGTTCAACATTCAACACTGTCTGTTTTCTTAAAAGGTTTCTCTGCCAGAATCTATTATAATCAAAGACTGCAAATATCTAAATATATCTCAGACTCTATTAAATAAATAAGGCTGGGTAGATAACACTAAAACGAACAACTCGAAATCATGGATAGCTTGTACAATCAGCTATTCCCGGACTGATATCTCTTCAATTTTTCGTTATCAGTCAACCTGAATTATATTCTGAATTACGGATGTGTAGAACATATTATTTGTCAAAATCCCTGACATGTATGAGTGATCTGCGCATGACTGTGTATGATATGTTGTCACTGAAGAACAATTCAGAGGAAATGCAGTCAGAGAGTGTTACATGTCTTTTCATGACTTTTGTTTCAACAATAAACAGAGAGAGTATAGTAAGTATTAAAGTATCAAATTACTGTTATATTTTGGAATAAATAACGTATAAATAAAACAGAAAAGTAACACCATAGTAAAAACATCCAGCTGGACTAGTTAGACTAGAGCTCTAAGTAAGGCAAAGCTGTGTTATGAAAAATTTCTGGACGAAAAAAAAAATGTTCAGCTGAGCGGCAAAGGCAGAAACTGAATGGTTGAAAAAAAACCCAAAGGAATCACAGGAACAGAATTGTTAACAAAAAACAAAACAAAACAGGAAACAAACCATCGACCACACCACGCATGATAACAGACATATAACAGCGAATGTGCTTGAGTGTTTTGAGACTCAGCACACACATTTGTGTATGCGTTTACATGTGTGTGTGTGTGTGCGTCATGCGTGTGTGCGTCTGTGTATGTGTCCGTTCTTACACATTCAGCCCTTAAATGACACAAGACCTACACTTCTCCCTCCATGACCTGACACGGACAAACTCTCTAATCAAGCATTACATTACAGTCAGCAACTGCAGCAAACCTGCACTTATCACTACATGGCACTTGACAGAAGGTGAGAGCCCAGCTGTTGCTGGATTGATAACAACAGCATTGTGTGTGTAAGTGTGTGAATGTATGTGAGCGTGTATGCGCATTTTATTTTTAAAAAGTTTTAGTGCGAGTTCTACGGCACTTGCAACACAATAAAGTCATATAAGTGTCGGTGTATGGGTATGTGTGTGTGTGTGTGTGTGTGTGTGTGTATGTGCATGGGCATGAATTTGAAACTGTCCTTTCATACACATAGATCTATTTCTCTGATTAAATACCACAACAGAAGCTGATACTGAAAACTAAAAGACATTACACATAGTTATTTCACTGCCACAATAAATTATAAGCCACTTTTCATCTAATTAATTATAGCACTACTTACTTTACCTTTCGTAAAACTTTGACAGCACTTGCAACCCAAAAAGATCAAATATAAGTGCTGAAGATTAGAGGTGTTACTATAAAGCAACATACAAAAAAGGGGGGGAAAAAAAGAAAGAAAGAGGGGAGAATAGGATGATAGTTGTTTGACAGGAAAGAAGGAGCAAACCACACCAGAGCACCCACCAACCATCTACCGCCTCATTAGTGAGTAGTGACAACGCAACAACAAATTATAATACTGCTCACCCACAGCCAAAAGGTGTAATGTAATCTTGTAATTATAGAAGTTAAAGTAGTCCAACTTGTAAAGTAGATTGAAAAACTACCAGGCAGACGTTAACCATTACCAACACTAGGAGTGTAATCAGCAACCCCCCCACAACCCAGCCACCACAACCAGAACAACATTAATCCAATACCCCAATCAAACAAAACACAACATAAAGCATCAAGGATCTGTGTGTCGACATCGAGTTTCATGCCCCCCCCCCCCCAATCCCAAATAAAAAGTGCCTTGAAGGATGAATAAATTAAAAAATCCACAGAAAAAGAAGATGAACAAACTGCAGACTTGAACGTTTTACAACATACGTCTATGCTGATTGTACTGAAATTAACATGTGAACACAGCACTCACATTTCTTTGACCAAGCAGAAAATGATACAATTTTTAAAACTAACGGCCCCATCCTTATATAAAAATGTTTTCTTCCCCTTGTAAACGACACAGCCTCATGGGCCCACAGTTAGAGAGTGCTTAGTGTAAAAATGTTATCTTCAATGTTGATCAATTTGCAAAAAGACCTTTTCGCCTCCTCTGACATGTGTCTTGATCGTGTCTCTTTATCATCATGTGCTCGACTACGGTTGTTGTGACATCACCCAAAAAGGACAAGAGAAAAAAGAAATTACAACACAGTCAGCAGATTCTTTGATTCTAGATACACAGTACACAGTCAGCAGATTCTTTGATTCTAGAGATACAGTACACAGTCAGCAGATTCTTTGATTCTAGAGATACAGTACACAGTCAGCAGATTCTTTGATTCTAGTGATACAGTACACAGTCAGCAGATTCTTTGATTCTAGATACACAGTACACAGTCAGCAGATTCTTTGATTCTAGATACAGTACACAGTCAGCAGATTCTTTGATTCTAGATACAGTACACAGTCAGCAGATTCTTTGATTCTAGAGATACAGTACACAGTCTGTAGAACAAAACATAAACAAAGAGGAGATCGTGTATATGGGTTAATGAGGCACAGGGTATTTTTGAGTGCAGAAAATTCCTGTTCAGAAAACATGAACACATTATAACATAGAATAAGGCTCACATGCCATGATGATGAGAGCAGTTTCTGTTACAAACCACCAAAAGATGCAGAGGTACAACTGCGAACTGATCTCACAACAGTGCCGTATGCTTTAAAAGTCGGTTGTTTCTTTCAATTTGTTGACAATTTTCAGTTTTAATTAAATTATAAAGGATCATGAGACTGTTTCTTTTTCCTTTCTTCTAATCTTTATCTTTGTGTACTTCCAGTACAAAGATCAAAGGAATTAACCCTGTCCGTACGTTGTGTTTTACTATCATATCCATACGACATGGGGAACTCTGTGCCACCACTTTAAAAAAAACACAATTCACTCGTTAATCCAATCCCTACGCTTTGCATAAAAGCACTAGAAGTATTCTAAAATGCGAAAGAACACAACCCTGGGGGTACAAAATGACCCCAAGGCGTATGGATATAGGGTTAATATAACAATCACACAAAGAAAGTAGATATTACAAGCAGAGGTTCTATTCAGAAACAAAGTAAACAATATAGATACATTTTCACCGTGTCCAAGGAACAATTTAGCATTTTTGTTCACAGGTCTGAACCTTAACTAATTCTAAGTTAGTAGCGACTCTTTAATTTAAAGTTGCAGACGACACATGAAATAAATGAGAAAGCCAGTCAATTTATTATAATAATATTTGAGACATCGTGTTCAGGCGCCCGTCAAAATTATAATGAAATCAACAAAACTCATTTTTCTGGGCGTCGGGCAATTTTTTTCGAATCTTGTTTTTTTGGCTTAAACATTTTTTATGCCCTTTTAAAAACACTTTTTTGTGTAAATTTTACTAAAAATTGTTGATTAAAAGCGTAAAAATGTAAATTTACAGTTTCTAGGGACTCTCAAGGTATGGCAGTCACCAAACTTTGGCGGCAATTTTCTCGTTATAATTTTACTTCTGAAATCAGGCGACCCCATCTTAAATTTCAAATATCTCAAGTTCTATTCAAGATCTTCCAGATGGGTATTTTTTTCCATCAAAATGTAGGCAAACCACCCAGCTTTAAGATGATACCAATAACTCCTCATGCCCAAAAATTGCTGAGCGCCTGATTCTACCGCGTCCTAATACAACATAGATTTATTAACTCCTGTCCCCAGTCTGTGCCGAGATGCGCGCGTCTTACTAGATATTAGTAACGCGCAGGCTGCCGGGGTCACTCAACGTTCACTGTTCGTGTACAGCGAGCGGCACAGGAAACGTGTGTTTTTGCCGTGAGTACCATGGGGGGGGGGGGGGTGTTGATCAATGATGAAAATAACATTATAACGCTCTATCTTTCTTTTACACTTTCTGACTTTCTGTTCATAAAGTGTTAAGAACACATGATGAATAACCCCCTCTCAAGTGATAAGACACCCCAGGCAAGCCCCCCTGAAACCCCCCTACTCTTGACTTTAACGAACGAAACTATATAATCGTCGTTAATTCTAGAATGTTATTTTCATAATCGATTACACATCCCCACTGTCTGGCCACAATGTTCATGGCGAAAACACACGTTTGTTTCCAGGGCCGCTCCTCGCTGAACACACTAACACTAACAGTACACGCTGAGTGACCCCGGCAGCCCGCAGCAAACGTTCAACGTAATAGGTTACTGATAAGATTCACATCTCAGCACAGACGCAGGACAAGAGTTAGGTTAAAGCAGGAGGAAGGAGATGAGCGTGAGAGTCAAAGTCAAGAGTAGCCTGTGTAGGATTAGGAAGGAGCAAATGATTGAATGGATTATAACTCACGCTTCGAATTTGTTGTTCATTTTGTGAAGGCTTTGTGAAAATCCCTTGATTATACGTTAATATCAAAATAGCATAGATTCTATATACATGTGATGATAATGTGTTCAACTTCACTTTAGCCCTGATCTACGGACTTGTTGGTGGTAACATCTGCTGCTTTTCTTTAGTTTTAGTTGACTTCGAAGTCCTCGCTAAGTTTTCTTTGCTTCGCAATAAGAATTACTTCCCTTGACTATTTGGCCAGGAATATCAGAGTGACACAGATAGCGACAAAAAGTTCGTGAATATTACGTTGGCCTACTTTTAAATGATTTGATAAAAATGTAGATTAGATAACTGGATAAACATCAGGTACTTGTTTTTAAAATCATGCATAGTGAAACTAGTGATTTTGGAGAAAAAAACGACACCACCGTACCTATTTAGTGAAGAATCACATAATAATTCTTAAAAAACCCGCTAATTTAAGCCCATCTACCGCGAGTTGCTTAACAATTTACACTCAAACGTAGATTAGAAGGATAACTATTTATTATTATTATTATTATTATTATTATTATTATTATTATTATCATCATCATCATCATCATCATTGTTATTATTATTATTAATAATATTATTGTTGTTATTAATTACAACAATTATTATTATTAATTTTTTGTTGTTCTCAAGACTACAGTTTTATCCTTGAAATTTATATTTTGTATGTAGAGTTTAAAGTAAACCAGACTGGAAATGTTGATGCGTGTGGTACTAGACGGTTAGTGTAAGAACCTATAGGTCGTGGTATCATTTATAGGGACTCATGTCCGAACTGTAGGCCTACGTACATTTTTGTTGGTGTTGATAATTTTGATACATCATTGTAGTTGGTGTTGCTAATATTGTTGTTGTGGTTGTTGTTTTTGTTGTTGTTTTTGTTGTTGTTTTTGTTGTCTTCGTTGTTGTTGTTTTTGTTGCTGTTGTTGTTGTTGCTGTTGTTGTTTTGTTAATATTGCGTCCTTTACTTTAAAAACATCCAATTTCCGGGAGCGTTAAATTGATCCCGCATCAACACATCGGGAAGAGAGAGAAAGGCGATATACATATATATTTCTGGTCAACAATTATTCCTACACCTCTGTCTCTCCCCCCCCCCTCTCTCTCTCTCTCTCTCTCTCTCTCGACCCCCTCCCTTCTATCTCTCTATCGACCCCCCCCCTCTCTTTCTCTCTCTCTGTCTCTCTCTCTCTTTCTCTGTCTCTCTCTGTCCCTGTCTCTCTCTCTGTCTCTCTCTCTCGACCCCCTCCTTTCTATCTCTCTCTCGACCCCCCCCTTTTTTTTTTTTTTTTTTTCACTTTTGCCCCCCCCCCCCCCCCCACCCCTTCTATCTCTCTATCTCTCTCTCGACCCCCTCTCCCTCTCTTCCTCTCACTCTGTCTCTAGTACTGCTATGGTCATGTCATTCAGGTTGCAATGTGTCGTCTAACCAAGAGGTACATATGTCATTTGTATTACTTATTTTTATAAGCATATAGCTCCCATGCGTGTGTGGTAGTCTAGTACATGTACCAAACTCGAAAAGAGGGAATTTCGAAGAGAAATAAAAACAACTAAAGTAGCAGAAACTTTCACGTGCTCTCTTCTGTTTTGTATTGGTATAAGAGTGCTGAAGACCTTGTGTAACCCGGAGAAGAATCACAAAAATTGGTGCACAGAAAAGTGGGAAGACATGAAATAGCATCAAGAGGCTAGCCCAAGATAGAGAAGATGGGAAGTGTTTGTCCGTGGCCTATACCCTGGTGCAGGGTGAGAAGGCGTTTGTCGGTGGCCTATACCCTGGTGCAGGGTGAGAAAGTGTTTGTCCGTGGCCTATATTCTATATCCTGGTGCAGGGTGAGAAAGTGTTTGTCCGTGGCCTATACCCTGGTGCAGGGTGAGAAAGTATTTGTCCGTGGCCTATATCCTGGTGCAGGGTAAGTGTTTTGTCCGTGGCCTATACCCTGGTGCAGGGTGAGAAAGGCATGATGATGATGATGACAATGCTCCTGTGAGCGTAAACATGGAACACAATTAGTGTGTGTGTGTGTATTTGCGTGTGTGTGTGTGTGTGTGTGTGTGTGTGTGTG
The DNA here is from genome assembly GCF_000002075.1 of Aplysia californica. Taxonomy (NCBI): domain Eukaryota; kingdom Metazoa; phylum Mollusca; class Gastropoda; order Aplysiida; family Aplysiidae; genus Aplysia; species Aplysia californica. The sequence continues at coordinate 100,703 of NW_004797907.1, read as the reverse complement.
TGTGTGTGTGTGTGTGTGTGAGTCTGTGTGTGTTTTAGTTTTAGTAGAGGTTTTACGGCGCTCGCAACTGCATAAGGTCATATGAGCGCCAGAAGATTAAAGGTGTCACAAGAGAGTAACAAACATAAAAAAGAAGAAGGGGAGAAAAGGAAGATAGATGTTGGATAGAAAAGAAGGAGCAAACCACACCAGAGCACCCGCCAATCACCCACAATTTAACGTAACGGACTGTCCCTCTCCCCAAAAAAACAAAACAAAGACCTACCACTGGTAATGAATGATTTTATTCTATTGAATATTGCTCTGCAGCAAAGAAGAACCAGGGATATTACACACAATTGAAACAAAAACATTTCAATGTCCATCTCAATAAAAGCAGAACAACTTTTTAAAATAACAATCTGTAACGTAACATAAGCACATCCAATGTTGACTACAAGTACTTACACTTACACTACTCATTTTTACTAGGCACATATATATATATATATATATATATATATATATATATATATAATATGTATATATATATTATATATAATGTATGTAAAATATATATATATAATATGTATATATATTATATATAATGTATGTATAATATATATTATATATATACATATATATTATATATTATACATATACATTTGTACATATATAATTCATTTACAATAAATGAACTTCTTAGCACATCAAAAAATCAGTCTACCTTTCCACATCACAGATTTCGCACATGTAAGCTAGTGACAATCAACACAATGGAACAATTAGGACTATGACTATGAGGATTCTATCTACTCCAGTTTTTTCGCGCAATGATCACAGAGTCCGGAACTGTGCGTTTTCCTGATTTCCACAAGCTATGAATTCATTTCCTGGCTATCCTCCCTTTGTAAGCATAAAATGATATGATAGTAAGTGGTGAGGCATGTGCAGATTGTCGCATCAAACTGTTTTAGTTTTGGTAAGAGTTTTACGGCACTTGCAATACAATAATCAATAAGGTCATATAAGTGCCGAAGAATAGATTATGAGTTACATACAAGAGAGTAACAAACACAAAAAAGAAGGAGGAGAGATAAGGATGACAGAAGTTTGATAGGAAAGAAGGAGCAAACCACACCATAGACAAATTGTACATGGGTGAAAATGTTTCAGATTAAACCCCGCGTCAATACAATTTAAATAATTTATGCATGTAGTTTGTTATAGTGAGAGCTTAACGGCACTTGCAGGACTATAAAGACCAGAGGAGGTGGTCTGCTTCATCCTCGGCAGTGATGGATATTACATCTCAGGAGAAAGATAGTGATGCCAGATAATAAATCATCTCCCTCAAGTCTCAAGTGGTTTTACTTTAGTTTTTGTAAGACTTTTGCGGCACTTGCAAAACAATAAGGCCATAATATAAGTGCTGAAGATTAGAGGTGTTGTTACAAGTGAGAAACAAACACACACACACAAAGAGAGGAGAGGTAAGGACGATAGATGTTTGATAGGAAAGAAGGAGTAAACCACACCAGAGCACCCACCAACCACCCATTTCCAAGCAGATTGCCACTGTAACGTTCATTGTTCATTGTTCCAGGAAGCAACATCCCTGCACTCCGGACACGTCCAGACACTGCAACGGTCACAATACAGTGCAGAGAAAAAGCTGGACCGATAGACAGAAACAACAGAGGGAAAGAAGAGAAGTAGGACCTACCAGGGGCGCTCTCAAACCATCCACCCCAAAGTGGGAACTGAACTCATATCTTTTAGATTTAGTTTTAGTAAGAGTTTTACGGCACTTGCAACACAATAAGGTCATATAAGTGCCGAAGATTAGAGGTGTTACAAGAGAGTAACAAACATAAAAAAGAAGGAGGAGAGATAAGGACGATAATGTTTGATAGGAAATCATATCTTTTGTGTGAAAGGGGAAAAACCAAATTAAACCACAGACGCCAGTAAGATACTTTTAGAGGATGTACTCATTTGTGCAGGTGTAATAGAAAAAAAGAAAGAAATAAGATAGATTTCTGATAGACTTGGAAAAAAGTCAAGATAACATGGGAGCAGACAAAACCGAGTTTGGAGACAGATCAAAGAAATAAATAGAGATGTAATTATGGGGGAGAAAAAAAGGAAGAAAAGTACAGAAAGACGGGATCAAAAGTAAAAAGACAACAGAAATAAGGGAGGAGGAGAGGAGAAAAGCAAATAGCCCAAAGGACATCAATTATTCTTCACAAAAATACGGAATCGGAAATGAGTTGTCAGTAACTATGAAAGAGTTTATTTAATGCAAGGATACCGCAAGCATACTCCACCGTACGAAGTCATAAGTCAGCTGGGGTAGCGAAACTATTAAACTAGTGAGATCATTAAAGACCAATTGCATGACTTTAAGTTATGTATATATATATATTTATATATTATATACACGCAAACGTAAAACAGTCGCTTCATCACAGAAAAGATACACTCACACGCACAAACATACAACAGTCACTCCTTCACAATAAAAGATACACAGACACACAAACAGTCAGTTCGTAACAGCGAAAGATACACACACACAAACACACAACAGTTACTTCATCACAGATCGGGTAAACATTTCCCACAGGTCACAGAAGGGGTCGTTGAGTTCACCGAAAAATGTTGGCATGACATACGGCAAAAAAAAAAAATCTATTTTTTCAGGTATTCCTGCAATAATGAAGCTTTCTTTGCTCTTTGAAAACAAAATGCGAAACACATCTTTTAAGATTCGATGAACAAAAGTCACTAAATTATCAGATGCTACAAAAACAACCAACCAAAGTCTGCGAAACTCAATGACAACCACACTATGTGGGTCCATGAAAGGTCATTGCGAAAAAAAAAAAAAAGGTAAAGTTTCACCTGAGTTTGCAAAAATCAGAATTTGTATAACCACAAAGTTCACAGTACATTATAAATCACACTGACACAATTATTTTATTCACATTTATCTACCCAATCCGTTCTACCTGTTTTCAGCAAGATTGCTAGGCAGCAAGTAACTGTTGCTACGAGCTGAAAAAGTTCCAAGAACAAATCACTGTCAACACGATGCAAAGGAAACAAAAATAAGCTTCTACCTACATGTAGTAGGAAGTTTTATTTCCATTGCTATAAAAATGCCGTCTGTAGGCCCTTAAAAGTAAACAGATTTTGCCGTGATCAATCAGGGCGTACATAGGCCTCCAGTCATACACCACACAATTCCACCAGCATAATGTGAGGCAAGCTGACAAAATGAGTTACTTTTCGCAATCCGCGAATGAAGAAATCTGCCTCCAGTTATAAACCATATAATTCCACCAACATATGGAAAGTTCAGTCCAAACCAGAAGATCAAATATCACAAACATTACAATTATTTGAATTATTTCCTGCGAGCACATCTGTCTATGTAGGCTACCTACATTGTAGTATACTTAAGTACACGTGCAGGGACCCACGACGCAACAGCACATCAAGAACTGACACCAACACTACACACCGACACTACACACAGACACTGAGCACACCAAAACAGCAGTACACGTGTCTTCAGGGCAAGTGGAAGTAAAGAATGGCAAAGACAAGACAGCCCATCGTAAAACATTTCTGTCTATCATCACAGGACTACGCAAGACTTCTACTTCTCCTGCAGAACAATCTACATGACATAGTTATTGCTGGTACATTTCCTTGCCTCACAAAAATGTCAAGGAAAAACCCTACATTTCTGTTCCCGCGATTTTATGCCAAAAAAAATTCTGAAATTATGCAAACTGAGCCCAAAAATGTGAAATTATGCGATTCTGTTAATTTTAACAAAGAACGATAAAGGAAAATAATCAGTTATTATGCAAAAAATGATCAAATTTTGCTAAATTATGCGGGGTGCATAAAATCCCGGGGACACACATTTCCCGACAGTGCTGGAGCACTAGCGTACCTCACATCTGGGAGCGATTCTCAACAGCTTAGACTTACTGTAAGACAGTGCTATGCACCGTTTTGAAAAGTGACCTGTGACTAATTTGTACAAGTCAAATTGTCTTTTTGATTATAGTGCATCTTCGTCAACAATACATCGCATTAATTCTAAACAAATCCGCTTAGACCAGCCATTGATTCGTGCTCATCCTACCCTCCCAGTGGTCGTGGCGATGTAAGTTTTCCTGTACTGAAGTAAGCATCTTGTAAACAAAAGCTCCACACAAGGTAAATGTGAGGCAGCGTGGGTGGTGGAATCAGGCTCTCGACAATTTTTGGACAGGTAGAGTTACTGGTATCATCAGCTTGTTCACTTGTCTTTATTTGGATGAAAAAAATATCCATTTATCTTGAATACTAGTCAAGATATTTGCGAATGAAGGAGGTGGGGGTCACCTGTTTTCAGAGGTAAAATTAGTGAGAAAATGGCCACCAAAGATTACTTATTTCCTTAGCTTAAGAGTCCGTGGTAATCGAAAATTTACATTTTTTATGCCTTTAATCAACGTTTTTCAGAAAAATCCACACAGAAATGAGTTCTTTAATGGGCATGAAAGGTGTTGAGCCAAAAAACAAAAATTTGATGAAAATTGACAAACCTGAGGAAAAATGCAAGTTTCTTCACTTTGATTATTTTGACGAGCGCCTGATTCCACCAGGCTGCCTCACAAAGGTGTGGAGAGAAACGGGCACTGTGGCAGCCACTGCACAGGTTTTTGTGAAACCGATACTATTGCAACTAATAGTATTTTTCTTTTCTCTTCTCTTTTTCTTTTTCATCCTCTTTTGCCGTTAAGCATCGAGACTACAGGACATGCTGTCACTTGTGAAATGAAGATGTCTGAAAACAGCATGACTTTGTTAATCAAATTCCTGCGACGGCATAACTTGCATTGCCCGTTCTTTCAGCCTCTTTCCCTGAGCCGCCAAAGGACTTGCCAAGGCTACAAGCAAGAGAAATGGTGAACCGGTAAAGTTTAAAGCCTCTACCAACACTACTAGATTATTTAAGAGGCGGGACTTCCGAGTTCAACGTCCATCTCCAAAATGACTGAGTCCAGTGGAAAATTCGTGTAAAGTGCCTTTCCCAAGGACAAAATGTCGGACTGAGCTAAGGCTCGAACCCCTGAACCTGCAATCTCATGACTACGAGTCCGGCAGCCTAACCACTTGGCTACTGACGCCACAAAACAGAAGACATGTTCACACTAAAGAATACTCATTTCCTAGATACTCCAGATACGTAAGAAAGTCTACACTCCAAATATTGTCTGGTAGAGTCACAAACATTAGAATCCAGATCTCAACAGTTGTGCTCTGCCATTTTAATCAGTTGCAATCTAAAATTGCACAGTTGCTGCCTTGCAAAACGATTTTGCTCATGAAAGAAAAAAGTAAAAAAAAAAGGTATAAATCTAAGTCAGCATGACATTATGATGGCACACAATTTCAGAGGATTATAAACAGGTACGTATAAAAAAAGGGTATGCTACACAAACAGAAAACAACCCACCCCTCAAAAAAACCCACACACACACACATAGATACAAGGGTATCACAATAAAACCCACTGTACAATTGCAAGAGGTCATCTCAGAACAGAACGGTCTAAAAAAAGTGTCCCTCGTTTAAAAAAAAAAAAAAAAAGGTCACACCAAGCCAGCAGTGTCACTCTTCGCCAACTTGAGTCGATGTAAGCACAGTCGAGACTGGGAACCGAGGAAAATCAGTTCCAGTACATCATTTACGATTTGTACATTTTTTGACGTGATTAGTAAGTCGTGCTCTACCTCGTGGGGGGTGAAGGTAGGGGGTGGGGGGGTGGGGGGTGGGGTGTAGACAAAAAAAAAAAAGAATACAAACTGAACAGAAAACAGAAGATGTATTCATTTCAGAGCAGCTACACTTTCCTCTAGTACAAGATTCACAGACATTCATTCATATTTTTATCACAATAATAACATTTCTTTTACGGTGTGTACTCTTCCCTTTGTAAGTTTGTTTGTTTGAGTAAAGAGATTAAAAAAAAATTATAGTACAGGGTTTTACTGCGCTCGCAACTGCATAAGGCCATATGAGCACCAAGAATAAAGAGACGCAAATCGATACAATAGTAGTAATTAAGTGCAGCCTCCTACAACTAACTAAAACTTTATATCGTCAAGATGGTACCATTTTGGCCAAAGTCAGATATGAGCCAAAGTGAAAGTGACCCACCACCAGACTCCCTGACATGCCACAAAGTCTTGCGGTGGATCAGTTTCATTTCCGCCTATTTCTGCCTCTGCCAAAAAGGTAGCATCTTGACAGTATTCTGCCTTTTTCGGAAAAGGTTCACCTCAGCCCTCCCTTCAGGACCTTCTGCATGCTGTATACATACCGGGTCTCCATTCTTTAAGGGACCAACATAGAGATTGGCATGATGTCATGCGGGAAAGACCATTTTGATTTTTTCTCTTAACAATGGGGAAGTTTAGTTTTAGTAGAAGTTTTAGAGCGCTCGCAACAGCAAAAAGTCATATGAAAGCAGAAGATTAGAGGCGTTACAAGAGAGTAACAAACATAAAAAAAAGAAGAAGGGGAGATCAGGACGATAGATGTCCGATAAGAAAGAAGAAGCAAACCACACCAGAGCACCCGCCAACCACCCACTGACGCTCTCTGACTGATTTGATTGTGCTTAGCCCAGTAAACGTGTGTGCTCTCACGAAGACTTTCAGACTGAATAAATACTTGTGTCTCGGGCATTTACAATATTTAAGTAGTAGGACTAAAATATACACTTAGAACTTATATATATATATATATCATTAAAAATATACACGCTTGCGTAAACATAAGTCATAGGGCAACAGCTGTAAAGCACTGCGCATTTTCTAGATAGTGACACTTTCAAAATTCTTATTTTTTCCCATCCTTCGGAAGAGCAGTCAAAAATGGTCGACCTGTGCACTTTGGGAAGAGTGACTAAATGGGGGGAAAAAATAGGAAAAAGAAAAAGAAAAAAAGAGATGACGAGCTGAAGAAAGAATGAGGATAATAAGACTGTGCATTGTTCAGATAGAAAACAAAACAAAAACAAAACAACAAAAACAACAACAACTAAAGGATAGACAGTCGTGGTCGGTACTTACAAAGTAGATAAAGTAAACACCCCTGGTGGCCACTGAGAAGTGGTGCTCATTTTTCTTCCACCAAAGATCGTAAAATAATAAGCAGTAAATACACACACTGAACCACACCAGAGCACACGCCAACCACCCACATTCCAGAACCAAACAAAAGTCACACCGGTACACACAGATAAACACACACTACCACACTCAAGCTCAAACACACATGGAATGGAAGGCCTATAAATAAACACAGGCAAACAGTTTACATTCCTGAATATGCCATGATCTACTACAGCCAAAGGCGTACGAGGGTGTAAATAAAAAAAATAAAATTGAATACAAACATAGAGAGACAACCAAAACTTATCCCAGAACAAACTGAGAGTCATGAGACAAAGCAGAAAGTAACAGCATAAAATAGAAATCACAGACAAACCAACAGAACATTCCCTCGAATCTGACGAAAGAAACCGGTGTCGACAAACACACAACCCAAACCCAGCACACGACCTGGACAAAGGAATCATATCATTAAGTGCTATCCCATCTCGTCTCTGACACGCTGTCCCGACCACAGAATCCCCAGGCAGCCCACATGCATTAAACTTCAACAACAAAGGAAAAAAAAATCAACTCAACAGAAATCCAACAAACCCCATAGCAAAAAATGCCCTTAAAGTTTTCAAGACAACAAATTCATTACTTAAGACAAAAATATACACACATACAAAAAAAACACCAAAAAAACCCAATAAGGCATCCCCTGATACTGGAAGATATTGGTCAGTGTGATAAAATCAAACCTGATTATTTCTACACGCTTCTTACATTTGTGTGATACACTCCTGACTACATTGGTGCTGCATTTAATTTTGTACATGACTGAGGCGGGGTTTTGTCACCCTCACACTTTGAGTATTGTTTCTATAGATGCATGCAAGTTGCACAATGTTGGCTTAAATTGTTACATCAACTGTCTGGTTATAGTTCAACTTATAGATTTACATTATATTTATTAGACACGAGCACATTTGGCGCTCATTGTGAAAGGATGCGTCACGTTTTATTGGCTGGTCGCAGTGATGGTATTATATAAATGAAAATTAATGAAAAAAATGAGAAGTATAAAAAGACAGACTTCCGCACACATCTCTCAAAAGGCTTAAACACATTCAGAGAAACAGATAAGTGAGAGGGGTATTCTTGGTTCACACATCTCTCAAAAGGCTTAAACACATTCAGAGAAATAGATAAAAGTGAGAGGGGTATTCTCAGGAGAGGGGAGGGGGGGGGGGGCACCACTTTCACCTCAACTGACATTAGCTTGTTCACTTTCGTCTGGCCAATGTTAAAACAAGTTAAAAATAAATCGTTCCGTTTATTCATCTCAGGTCTTTGCATGCAGGTCTTTGTTATACGACCGACAGAATCTAAAGGCCCACTAACGGAGGTCACTGTTAACTATGGTTCCTAAACGTTGTCTTTGACATTAGCCTAAAGTGGGTCAAAATATAATATAACAGAAGATTTACAGCATACACCTACAACATAATAAAGCCGATCTTTTTTCACACTTTTGCGCACGTCTCTGAAATATGGTCCGACAGATGGGTGAGTACTTTCCGAGACTGACGTGAAAACGTCTTGACGGTCTCAGGAGGGAATCTACAAGCTTACACTGAAATTTGGGGGCAGGGTGATGTCACTTTCTTAAAATGAGCAATTTGTAGGCGAGGTGACCATAATTCATTTTTTTCTACCGGTAGTGATCCTGTGTATGCATCCAAAGGCCAATGTTTAATATAGGATCCCAATAAAGAAACTCTTTTATATTTCAGGATCAACATTTTTTTCCCCAAAGTCTGTTTGGCTGCTGGCTCGCAGAAATGCCAAGCAAAGTTTCATGGTGAAACTGCACTGAGACGGGCTTTCGAGTTGTGAAGGAAACAGCACCCCCCTGAACATTTAAAAGAAAATCTTCCCAAGAAGGAGAAGAGACAATTCTGATTATCCCATGCACAAGAAAAAGGTTATTGCACTAGCCACTTAGCCATTTTCTTAAGTCAACTGACCTTCAAATAAACTGCTCACCTGTAGGGTAGATAGCTGCTTATACTCTTTTTCTGCATATGCTATATATAATACGGTATGGTATGGTGCGGTATTGTATGTTATGGAGCGGTATGACGTGGAATGTGGAGCAATATAATATGTTACGGTATGGTACAGTATGGTATGGTACCAAGTGGTAAGTCGTAGCAAGCTATGGTATGGCAAGATATGAAGAGTTATATTATGGTATAGCAGGGTACGATGTGGTACAGGATGGGCATTTCCCCCCCCTTTCCATAATATATGCAATCGACATTTAAGAGGAGCGGCCTCTAAAACAATTTCTGCCTCTCGTGAAAGAGAGACGTGATCATGCTCTTGACAAATCAAGTTCAAGAAAGCCTCATTGGGGATTCGAACTAGGGTCAGTGACCGCATTGTCAAGCACGATACCAGCTGAACTAATTTAAGGGGTTTAGCGCCCAGCGATTTCATCAACTCTCGATGAAATTATCGATTTTCAGAAAAAACCAGGAAGCCTATATGTTTAAATATCACACTACACCGTGTGGATCCCTATACATACGAGTTCTCCACCGTTCCGGACTCTTGTGATTCACGACACAATGACACAACAGTATTTGCTTATCTAGGGCGTGCATAACACGCATTTGGCACACGTAATCTACACACATTAAAATACACACACACGCAAGAGAAGAACACACATAGTGCTCGGAATGCAAAATGTTACAGAGGCAGATACGTGTGTTGTGCTGACAAAATGAGTTACTTCTCGCAATTCACAAAAGGAGATATAGGCCAAAAATTGACACTAAGGTCAAATTTACAGATTTTCTGTTGATGCAACATAACATGCCTTGTGTTATTTCATACTTATAAATTGTTCAAACTTCACCTACAAGCGTGATGTATCTATTTCCACGGGGTTCAAATCTGAAAAGCAACTCATTTCATCAGCACAATTCACACAGAGACTTTTACAGCTTGTGATAACAGAGCCGAATATTAACCCTATCTGTACGCCCTGTGGTCATTTTGTACCCCCGGGGTTGTATTCTTCACATTTTAGAATACTTCTAGTACGAAAATCTCTTTGTAACTTTCAGTATTTCTCCAAAAATCATTTTGACAGACTGCTATGCAAAGCATACGGATCGGATTAACGAGTAAATTTCGTCTTCGAAAGTGGTGGCATAGAGTTCCCCCACGTCGTATCAATACGATAGTAAAACACAACATACGGATAGGGTTAATAAACAGCTCAACACTTTGATTTACGCTCTCATTAACACACGGACAGTTAAGATCATTAAGGAGGCGGGCTGCCTCAACAAACAAGCCAGTCAGGACAACCTGGTCCAACAGGAACACAGCATCCCAACAGAAAAACGCGAGATACTTGAAAAAAAAACCCACAAAAAAGTATAAATCAAAACATCCCCTCCGGAGAATGGAGTTCATGTTTTGGGTGGTGCACTGAGCGAAGAGCAAACTGGCTCATTCATAAGAAAGATGTGGATGAGACTAGACAGGTGTCATGTTGGCCTGGGATCAGATGTAGGGGGGTTGTACTCTTTCTTTTTCCAAAAAGTCGCTACCTTAGAATTACGAAGTTCTATCTGACATTTTTGGCCGTTTTGAGTTGCTAAGACCATGACGTCAGAAATCAAATGTTCTATCTACTCTATCAAAATCATCAGATTATTCAGAGTTGCTGGTGCAGGGTGAGAAAGGCAATGATGATGATGATTCAGAGTCGCTATCAAGACATTGAAAGAACTGCATTCCCAAAAGCTAAACATGTTGTTAAACTCAAAAATTGTCAAAGTCAAATTTGTTGTACAAGCCACACAAAAAACTCTTCTAGTGAAACCACGACATAAACACAATTCATTATGATCATCGTTATCATTGTGTGTCATTACGTTACCAAAAAAAAAGACAGCCCCCCCTCTCGTCAACATCTTCAGCAAATTTGAACAAGACACCAAATCTCTGATGAACATTCCCCACAACAAAGAAAGGATCAACCTGGCAAAATGAAAGAACAGAAAGGCACATTGAGCAAAACTTGTAGCAGTCCAGACCCACGTAATACTTATATCTACAACATCTCAAACAGACGAACTGCCAACTAGTACCAGTACACACAAACACGGAGTTGCATGGAACAGCCATTTCACGTTGGAATAAATCTACCATTTGGACATCACCACTTGTCATAGCTGAAATCGTCACACCCAGACATCGTTCAATACTCAGTCATTCTCATCCACAAACACAGCGTAATCTCCATAGTATACCAAGAAAGGTGAGACCAGTGCGAGAGCATCCACAGAAGAGAATAAATACGAAAAATTACGGCTATCAGGCTGATGGATGTGTTGAACACACATCTTTCTGCACCCTTAGTGACCAGAGCAAAAGCCCCTTTTGTAACTGAAGCAATAAAATTTCTTCATCTTATGAAACTGTGGTGAAAAAGCTGTTGTAACTTTCAAAGAAAAAACTTGCACCAGCTCTCAACCTTCCCACAGGCTACTGCTGACAGACACAGCCACATGTTGCAACATATTTTCCTTTCAGATTAACAAAAATTTAAAAAAGAAAAAAAAAAGGACTATCTGTTTCAAACTGATTGTCGGAGTCCTCCTTTCGTTGCCAATACAGAATGAGGGATGGAGAGTTGAGTTGACACACACCTGAATGAAAGGATGACATGACGACAACACGCTAATATTTGATGGCGAGTTACGGGTCAGGAGTGCCAGTTACCACAGCTGAAACCCAGAATAATTTATCTAAAAATAGAAATCATTTCGTCGTATTATATAGGGCACACACAGGCTGGCACTTCAAGGCCGCGTCCAGAAAAGTGAAATGTGGAAATAACCGACGGTAATAAATGGGGAGCAGACAGTGCAAGTTCTCAAAAAGAATATTTCAAAGCCGAATGACAACGCCATGTGATCGCATACTGAAACCTTCCACGACGACACAAAGCTACTTCACATGTGCACACACCTCGAACAGCGACAAGAGACAATGGATGAATTGACGACTCGATGCAACGCTAAAAATCTACGCTCATATCAGACGCGAGGACTACCTCGACTACTCTTCTACAGCACTCACAACATGAAAGACACAACGAGGAAACGGTAAGTAATACTACGCTGGCACGTAAGACCAAACCCCCCCCCCCGGCAAAAAAAACTGCTTGACCCAGTCTTTGGAGAGATCCGCGAGTTGGAATGGCGACAGGTTGATGAGCATCTGTTCTCAGTCCACGAACCCGTAAACCTCCAACACTTTGCAGCTGGAAGGAAAGAGAAATGGTGGGGGAGAAAATAAAAAAAAATATTACTTGTTGTAGTTCCATGGAAGAAAAGAGGGGAAAAGGAAGATTTGCTGGAGGGAAAGAAAAGAGAAAAAGAGAAAGATTTGTTTTTGTGGCTGGGGGAAACAAAGGAGGAAAAATAAAGATTTGCAGGAGGGATAGAAAAGAGGAAAAGGAAAGATTTGCAGGAGGGATAGAAAAGAGGAAAAGGAAAGATTTGCAGGAGGGATAGAAAAGAGGAAAAGGAAAGATTTGCAGGAGGGATAGAAAAGAGGAAAAGGAAAGATTTGCAGGAGGGATAGAAAAGAGGAAAAGGAAAGATTTGCAGGAGGGATAGAAAAGAGGAAAAGGAAAAATTTGCAGGAGGGATAGAGAAGAGGAAAAGGAAAGATTTGCAGGAGGGATAGAAAAGAGGAAAAGGAAAGATTTGCAGGAGGGATAGAAAAGAGGAAAAGGAAAGATTTACTTCAGCATATGAAGAGAAAAAGGAAAAGGAAATCCCTTTCACGGTCAGAGAGAAAGAAAACACACACACAACTCCCAGACCCACACACACATAAACACACACACACACAACTCCCAGACCCACACACACAAACACACACACATAAACACACACACACACAACTCCCAGACCCACACACACACACACACACATTCTCCCATACAAAATTTACTGGCAGACGGTAAACAGACAAAAACGAACAAGGAGAGACAGGAAGGAAATCGTATCTCCCAGAGGCACCTTCAAACTTCAAACTATTAGTACACCTAATTTGGGGTTTAAAAAAAATTAAACATCAACACATCAAAAAAAAAAAAAGAAAAAAAAAAGCGGGCTGTATCATCCTAACATAAAAAAAAAAATAATAAATAAAAGCGCATCAATCATTACAGGTAGCGAAATTGTTGCAACATTCATTTTTTAAGGCAACAAGATTTCTGTATAGATTGGGAAGCCATAGAGCTTGCTGTTGAGCGGGGATTTGCACTACACAAATGCTATCTACTATTATTATTACCTGAACTCTCCTCCCTCACATAACGGATCGTTGTCAAAAGTGTCGCAGCGCACGGACCGGCACCGATTCAGCTCTCGGTCCAGACAAATGGCCTCTCCGTTACTGTTGGGCAAAAAAAATAAAAAAAAATAAACCATGATTAGCTTCAGAAAGAAGTATAAATTAGGATTTTTAAAAAAAATTATCCTAACACTCCCCTTGTAACATCTCAAAAAGATCTTGAAGTAGAATATTACTGCAAGACTGATCTTGAGATGTTATTTCAAAGTTCTCTTCTACAAACTTGACTTCCATGAAAATCATACAATTTGAACAGAGAAAACCGTTATAATCAAATATATTTTAGAGGTTTAACTCTTGACAAATATTTTTTAAAGGCTGAGTTTAAATTTTACGGTTTATGCCGACCTGATTTATTTAGAAACTCTTTCAATGTATCTAGCCACCAAAAGGCAGCCTGTAGCACCCATACTTTACGAGCTTGGGCTGCATTTAACAAAGGCAATAAATTCCTACATTACGAAACAACACTTCTATGACACACAATTCTGTGTTGCTTTCTTTTGTTTGTTTGAGTAGAAAGAAGCACTTCGCCACAACACCAGTCATCTTGTGCTAGGGGAAAAAGTAAGACAGACGGGCAGCAACAGCTATGTTGCAAGTGCTGTGTCGAAATCTTGCGAGAACTAAAATACATGATGAAAATTTGAACACGATGAAAATTTGAACACCATTAAATTCGAATACCCAGAAAACTGAATATTATATACCTGTACAAATCTCTTCTGGAGATCTGACCTCAGAAGAAATATATTACAAACACCTACGGGACCGGCCTTACATTTCACTTTCAATTCCCAAGGACCGGAGCTGCTGTCCATTTTCAGACTATGTGTCACTCTTAAGAATAAAATTTGAATAACACTAAATTCGAATACCCAGAAAACTGTATATTATATACCCGTACAAGCTTTGTGTAAACTGTAACATGTTCCACGACGAGCTTGGCAAAACAGCTTTAATTAAAGATGAAAAAAATCGCTCCCGTAAATCTGACCACAGAAGAAATATATTATAAACACCTGCGGGACCTGCCTCACACTTGACTTTCAGTTTCCAGGACCGGAGCTGCTGCCCGATTGCAGACTATGTGAGATATGTGTTACTCTTAATAATAATAATAATACTACTAATAAAAATAATAATAACAATAGTAATAATAATAATACTAATAACAACAAAAACATGAACATTTTCATAAATACTCTTATTGCCACTTTGAATATTCTCATCCACAGTCCTGAGCGTGTAAAAGGAAAGACAATCACAAAGAACAAGAGCCACGTCACTCACCCACTGCCAATGATGAGCATGTTCTCATCCCCGGCCTGAAACAGATCCGGCGCGTTCTGGTTCCCGCCGGTCAGCGCCACCCACTGGTACTTCTTGAACCGCGGGTGAAGGCTGAACACGAACGCCTCTCCCTTCCCGAAGAAAGACATGCTGGGTTTGTTGACCTGGTGGCGAGTGTACCAGGCCGTGGTGCAGTACGCTCCGAAGATCTGAGCGAGAGAGGGAAACAGATTGTCAGTCATTCATTTTACTACATCTACATGATAACTACATGCCCCCATCAGCCCCACAACATGGTGCAGTACGCTCCGAAGATCTGAGCGAGAGAGGGAAACAGATTGTCAATGATGCATTTTACTACATCTACATGCTTTTTTTTTTTTAGTATAGATCTAAGGGCGCTCGCAACTGCATAAGGTCATATGAGCGCCAGAAGATTAGAGGAGTTATAAGAGAGAAACAAACATAAAAAAGAAGCAGGGGAGATAAGGACGATAGATGTTTGGTAGGAAAGAAGAAGAAAACCACACCAGAGCACCCGCCAACCACCCACTTAGTAAGTCTTACGGCACTTGCAACACAATTACATCTTATAAGAGCTGAAGACTAGAGGCGTTATAAAAGAGTAACAAATTCAACACAGTAGGAGAGATGTAAAGATGACAGATGTTTTATAGAACATTTAAAAAATGAAAAACATTTTACTACACCGCCCCCCCCCCCCCCCCCCCCCATTATGGCATCTCAGGTCGTCTAGGTGGCGGGCTGCTTCTACCCTGTCGGTCGGGGTCAACCTCAGCCTTGCACTTAGTTTTAATGATAAAGTTTTGTAGTTTTAGTAAGTGTATTACGGCACTTGCAACACAATAAGGTCATATAAGTGCCGAAGAACAGATGAGTTACAAGAGAGTAACATACAAAAAGGAAGAGAGATAAGGACAATAGATGTTCGATAGGAAAGATGGAAAGCTAGTACTAATAAAAACAAGTTTCCAAATAAATCGATCAAGATGAATTAAACAACAAAACATTATGATCACTGACGGGATAACATAACTCCCTAATTTATCATTTTAAGTCGAATCTACAAATCTTGAACATATCTCTGTAAAGTAAAATAAACGGACACCCAGTCACAATTTCAATACAAACCAGGATTGATCAATCAGGAAAGAATCAGTATGTGTAAATCAAACAGCTTTTGTTATTATTCATTACATTAAATGGTAACTTCCAACTTACAAATGAGGTTATCTTAATTAAGGTGTGGGATAATGTACACTTTCAAGAACTCGAAATAAGAAAAAGAAAAAAAGGATGAGTGAGTTAGTAAAAATCACATGAGGGAGTTAAAAAAACCAACGGTCCGGTTCAAAGAGTTTCCCCACAATTGCTGCAGCTGTTGCTTTGACTAAAGCTTTAGTTCTAGTTTTAGTAGAGGTTTTACAGCGCTCGCAACTGCATAAGGTCATATGAGCGCCAGAAGATTAGAGGTGTTACAAGAGAGTAACAAACATAAAAAAGAAGAAGAGGAGATAAGGACGATAGATGTTTGATAGGAAAGAAGAAGTAAACCACACCAGAGCACCCGCCAACCATCCCCCACCCTTCCCACCTCCAAATTTATTACATTATTTCAAACACAAAAACAAACCAGAAAAATAATGGGTGAGAGGTGAGCAGGAACTCGTTATCAAAATGAGTGACATACGCAGTAACTGTCATTGTCCGAAGACGGCCAGTGTGGGTGCGGATCCTGGAGGTACAGGGGAAGCCTTGTACACGTACAGAACAGTGAGATACACATACAGAACAGTGAGATTACACGTACAAAGTACAAGACAACTGGGCGTACACACAAAGAAAAATTGGACATACACGTAAATAATAATTGGATGAACAAATAACAGGCAATTGGATTTACAAACAAAGGACACAATATAAAGGATAACTCGACACACACATAAATGATAACTGGACACGCACATAAATGATAACTGGACATACAAGTAAAGGATATTGGATGTACATAAGTAAAAGACAGTCAGACATATGTGTAAAGGACAACTGGATGTCCACAAACGGGACACTTGGACATACACGTAGAAGACATTGGATGTATACGTAAAAGACGATTAGATGCACACATACTGTACAATTACACATTAAATAATAAGACAGAAACACAAAAAAATTAACCTGCCCCATGGGTCATAGTTCGCCGGTGGCTGACCTAAACAAAAGACAGAAGTGTTTTTTTGGTTGTTGTTTTTTTTGGGGGGGGGGTGTTTTACAGCACTTGCACACAATAAGGTCATATAAATGCTGAAGATTAGAGGTGTTACAAGAGAGTAACAAACACAAAATAGGAGGAGGGGAGATAAGAACGACGGATGTTTAATAGGGAAGAAGAAGAAGCAAACCACACCAGAGTACCCGCCAACCACCCACGGTCATAGTTCACCGGTGGTGGCTGACCTAAAGAAAAAGACAATAGAGATTTACCTCGTCAGTGGCGGCCTTGATGACCATGAGGACAGGCTCGTACATCTCGGTGCGGGCGTACATGGTGGTCAGCGAGAAGCCGTGCTCCTCCGATGTGTACAGCTGGGTCAGACGCTTCAAGGTCAGACGCCGCGGCACCCAGCCCCAGATTTTGTGCAGCTGTCAGGAGGAAACAAAGACAGGGAGGGAGTGAAATAAAAATGGTGAAATGGTATGAGTTTAACGCCCCTATCAACACTATTAGGTTATTTAAGAGGCGGGGCCTCCTAATTAAACGTCTGGAGGGAGTAATCATTTGAACATCAGGCAGGAAGGAAGTAATACTAACAATTTAAAAAAAAAAAGTTTTAGTAATATTTTTAGAGCAATAGCAACACTATCAGTTCATATAAGAACTGAAGATTTGAGGCGCGACAAGAGAATAACATACCAAAGAAAAAAAAGAGGAGAAAAAAGGATGATAGATATTTGATAGGAAAGAAGAAGCAGACCACACAAGAGCATCTGCCAGTCACCACAAACAGTATTTGCCTGAATCAGCCTTATGAACTTTCTTTTTGAAAAGTTTTAGTAATACTTTTACAGCAATAGCAACACTATCAGTTCATAGAAGTGCTGAAGATTAGAGGCGTTATGAAAGAATAACATATCAAAAACAAAAAAAAAGAGGAAAAATAAGGATGATAGATATTTGGTAGGAAAGAAGGAGCAGACCACACAAGAGCACCCGCCTATCACCACAAACAGTATTCTTTTTTTTTTTTTATAGTAGAGGGTTTTACGGCGCTCGCAACTGCATAAGGTCATATGAGCGCCATAAACAGTATTCATCTGAATCAGCCTCATGAACTGAGCAAAAACAAAAACATCCCAAGATGTAGATTTCCAGTAAGACAAACAAAACACTGCTGTATTGTCACTACAGAACATTGAATGGTCAGTTTACAGCACCAAAATCTAGAAGCTTGGGAAAAAAGTGACTCAACCCTATCCGTACGTCGTGTTTTATAATCGTATCCATACGACGTAGAGAGCTCTGTGCCACCACTCAACCCTATCCGTACGTCGTGTTTTATAATCGTATCCATACGACGTAGAGAACTCCACTTTCTAAAGAGGAAATTTACTCATTAATCCGATCCGTACGCTTTGCACAGCAGTCTGTCAAAATGACTTTTCGAGAAATACTGAAAGTTTCAAAGAGATCTTCGTACTAGAAGTATTGTAAAATGTGAAGAATACAACCCCCGGGATACAAAATGACCCCAGGGCGTACGGATAGGGTTAAAAAGTATTTGTGTTCTAACTGTGACAATAGAAGGAACAAAACCCATTGAAGACACCCCCCCCCCCCAATAACCAACACAAAACAACGACAGAAAGATGCACAGAAAGACACTGAAAGAGACACTGAAAGACACAATACCATTTCATTTGTGAGAATGGAATTGTCCGCCCGGTCCAAAACGACGGGCCCGCTAAAGGTGCACTTGCTCGTGTCGGCCTGGCCCATGCTGAGCCGCGATGTGACGCGGGGCAGTCCCTCCTCCGACTCTGATTGGACCTTGAGGAACCGCTCGTAGTTGTTCTGGAGCTTGCCGATTTCCCGGCGCGTCAGTCGCTTGATGCCAAACGCTTCCTGCAAAGCCAAAGTCGTCACATTACTATACCGAGTTTACGACCAGATAGCATGGACAGCAGGTTTTTCTTTTTCGTCTATTTTCTTTTCTAAACATAATAATAATAACAATATAATAATAACAATATTAATAATAATAACAATAATGATAATAATAATAATAATAATAATAGTAATAATAATAAATAATATAGTGCATATCCAGGCTCTACAGCTTTCTCTCTGCACTTTACAACCATTTTTTTGTAGTTGAAAAGAGTTTTATGGCACTTGCAACACAAATAGGCCAAACAAGTGCCAAAGATTATTAGAGGTGTTACTATAGAGCAATATATGAAGAAAAGAAGGAAAAGAGGTTAGGATGACAGATGTTTGATAGGGAAAGAAGGAGCAAGCTACACCAGAGCACCCGCCAACCATCCACCTACAGCGGTTACACAGAGCAAAATTTGAAGATTATATTTGACATGAAAAGAAACAGAAGGTACAGGTCACAGTAGAGAAACTATCAACTGCCCACTGAGGTGAAGTAGAAAGAGAAACTTTTACGTTTTTCAAATGCATCATCAATGTTCTCAAAGTTGATTGATTGACTGAGTAGGTGTTTTACGGCACTATCGACTCAATTTTAATGTTCTCAAGGGAATAAAACACAAAAGTAATGTTTTTATAGAAAAAGTGACAACCTCCTACGTAGTTTTATCTAAAGGCAGCAGTCAAACACGTCTGTAGCAACAAGCGCAAGCGAACACGGTAATCAGTGTGATTAGTGTGTTGTGTTTAAGAGTCTAACAGGCTGCTGAAACAGCTCTGTGCATTTTTTCACCATTTCTTTGGATTATGACAGGTGATTTCTAAAGCGCATTGAGCTACTTTTTTGGAAATGCGCTATATAAATGTTATACATTATTATTATAATCTGCCCTGAACAGATTACAATTACATCCTAACTGAAAAGACGTAGAAAAAGCAGACCACACAAAATCATCAAACCAACAATCTACCTGATAAAAACCAAACTAACTAACTGTGCATACGCATATGTAACAATGCAGAGAGAACAACAACAAAATTTTAAAATTAAAAAAAGCAACTTACTTTGAGCAGTTTTCTAGAGTCATCCGGAAGATTCCTACAGAACCTGGAGATGGCCGCCGAAACGTTGGTCACGGGCGACTGCTGACCTCCTTTCCGGGCTGTTCCGGTAGAAAGAAAAATACGACTCAGAAATGAAGATCCTTCACATTCTATCAAACTGATTGGGTTCGGGGGGTGGGGGGGGGGTAGTAGTTCGTTACTTTGGTTTTTACCATAATAATTTGAAATTCATTCAAATATTTTGGGTGCTGATAAAAAAAACAACACCTCTAATCTCCTGGCGCTCATATGACCTTATGCATTTGCGAGCAGCGTAAAACCTCTACTAAAACTAAACTAAAAACTGAATAAGAGCTTTGAAAACTCCACAAAACGACCCGAGTTCAAG
This sequence comes from Aplysia californica, assembly GCF_000002075.1. NCBI lineage: Eukaryota > Metazoa > Mollusca > Gastropoda > Aplysiida > Aplysiidae > Aplysia > Aplysia californica. Next base: position 80,173 of record NW_004797907.1, on the reverse strand, counting down.
AGCACCTAATTTAGAAGTCAAACCAAGGCCATCTGCTTCATATCCAACATAATACCAACTGAGCTAACGCAAAGCCTGCAGCTTCGCTGCCAGCAAGAAAGACACACATACAACAACTGAGGACACACAAACGTACCCACGTCTTTGGTGTAGAGCTGGACAATGGCCAGAGCGATGCGGTAGAGGACCTTGTAGCCCTCTAGGAGGTAGCTGTCCACCACACACACCTGGGGACACACGCACTCACAATAGGTCGCGTTTAAGCACAAGGGGGCTATCCCGAAAAATGCTGTTTTGAGAAAATTGAAGGTAAAGTTTTTGCCCTTTGTTCAGTTTCTTTAAAAAAACAAGGAGAGTTTTCTCTAAAGCCAAACAAATATACACACCAATGAAACCAAACTTCCCCTATAGGTAAGGCAATGCTTATTTTTGGTGTAGGTCAAGATTTCTGGAAACCCCCGAAATCTAGGTTGTCCTTAAAAGCGACCAATTCTAAACCTCCATAGGCACTCAGGATGAATAGAAGAAGGTAGTGTTCTAACGCCTATAAAATGGCAGCTTGCACTGTATGCTTCTTAGGTAGTTGAGGTTGTTTCAGAATGCTATCAGGTCTGTTGGAGTAATAGTATAGATTGTGAAGCGCATAGAGCTTGCTGTTGAGTAGGAATTTGCACTAACAAACGCAATCTATTAAATTATATCATTAAAAAGGTTAAAATCTTTACATATCACAAATATATATATATCCATTAGGCTTTTAACACATTAATGAACTAAAAACATGTGTCTAACTACATGAAATGATACTGTCAGCACTTCAGTACAAAATCATATACTTTTCTTTTTCTTTTTTTTTTTAAATTTGTGTTTAAAAATATGACAGCTGGAGTGAAAGAGAGGTAAATAAACACTGCAGCGATCATTCATGACAAAGAGAAAGAGTAAGCAACATGATGATTTTCACCACACTGACATCAGAAACAAACCAAGGAGCTACAATTCCTTACCAAATACTGGAAGGGTAAGTCCCGAAATATCCAGGCCTCCCAGTTCTCATACACGCTCTCCACATTGTTGGAGCTCCTGCTCACTAAGTCGTAAGCCTTTTTCTGGAGACAAAAAAAAACAAACCGTAGTTTGCTTAGACTTGTTCAAAATAATACCAAATGCATAATTCTGGGACATATCAAAGTACACTAAAATATACAGGACGATATAAAAATAATAATAATAATAATAATAATAACAATAATAATAATTTTTAAAAAATATATAATAATATTATAATAATGCCTTTGTTTCAGCCATTTAGAAGTTGGAGGCAAACTTTTGGGGCTATAACGAGACATAGTGCACCAGGTTTAGGTGACTGCAGAAAAAACTCTGGGAAACGGTGGAAAAAATCCAGGGTTTAAAGAGATAAATCCAACAAAAGGGTATTTTTAAAAAACGACTCACTGTGTATTTTTTGGCCAAATCGCGTAAAACAAACTTTGTGGCGTCGGCCGCGGTTCTGGTCTGGGTCAGGTAGGTGGGCGCGGTGCTGCGCAGCAAGGCCTGCATGCAGTTGCAGCAGCTCTCGGCGTCGCAGTAGTGGAGGAAGAGAGAGGCCATCGGGTAGAGCAGCGGGCAGAACACGATGTCGGGACTGAGCGAGCTGATCACGTCCAGGATTGTCTTGAGCGTCTTGCGACCGGCGGCTGTCAGGTGGTAGTGCAGCAGATGCTGCTGGTCCACGAAGCTGGGCAGCGGGTAGTCCTCCTCCGCTGGCAACAAAAAGCACAGAAATACCGTTTGTATGTGTGTCAGCTGGCAAGATGCCTTTTTTTTGGTTCTTTTTTTTAGAAGTTTTAGTACAGGTTTTACGGCACTCGCAACTGCATAAGGTCATATGAGTGCCAGAAGAATAGGTGTTACAAGAGAGTAACAAACATAAAAAAGAAGAAGGGGAGATAAGGACGATAGATGTTTGATAGGAAAGAAGGAGCAAACCACACCAGAGCACCCGCCAACAACCCGCTTTTTTTCCGTTTTGGAACCAAATTTTTGTTGTTGTTAAATCGGAAGCCTGATCTCTCCCTTGAGTATCTTTTACAACCTAAAGACACTGTGAAAGACGTACACTTGTTTGTGTAAGACCTGTGTAAGACATACACCATAAAGACATTGTGTAAGACATACACTTGTCTGTGTAAGACATACACTTGTCTGTATAAGACGTACACTTGTCTGTGTAAGACGTACACTTGTCTGTATAAGACATACACTTGTCTGTATAAGACATACACTTGTCTGTATAAGACGTACACTTGTCTGTATAAGACGTACACTTGTCTGTATAAGACGTACACTTGTCTGTATAAGACGTCCACTTGTCTGTATAAGACGTACACTTGTCTGTATAAGACATACACTTGTCTGTATAAGACATACACTTGTCTGTATAAGACATACACTTGTCTGTATAAGACGTACACTTGTCTGTATAAGACATACACTTGTCTGTATAAGACGTCCACTTGTCTGTATAAGACATACACTTGTCTGTGTAAGACGTCCACTTGTCTGTATAAGACGTACACTTGTCTGTATAAGACATACACTTGTCTGTGTAAGACGTACACTTGTCTGTATAAGACGTACACTTGTCTGTATAAGACATACACTTGTCTGTATAAGACGTCCACTTGTCTGTATAAGACATACACTTGTCTGTGTAAGACATACACTTGTCTGTATAAGACGTACACTTGTCTGTATAAGATGTACACTTGTCTGTGTAAGACGTACACTTGTTTCAAAACAAATACTTTTCTTCTCAACAATTGACGACCATCTTAGACAGTTTTCCACTGTATATAAACAAGAAAACACACCCACGAAGAAGCAGAAATTATCATAAACACGTTCAGAAACACAAAGAACAGTCCTGCAGGATTCGCTACTTTCCAACTTACGTAGTCCTTGGTACAGCTCGGCCGACACACTGTTGTACAAACTGCCTCCCGCCTTCAGGAGATGCACGCACAAGTTCTCCCACAGCTTGCGTCTGGCGTTGCTCTCCGGGGATGAGTACGATTTGCGCAAATATCGCTTCAAATTCTTCAGAGAATTCGACTTGAGCAGGACAAGCAGATGTTCCTCTGACTTGCCTCCATAGCCTTCCTCTGAAACCACATGGAAAAAAAACCATTGCTTGTTTGATTTAGTAAAGGGGGGGGGGGGGGGAGAGGGAGGAAGCACATTGACACAATAACGGTCGTAGAGTGCAGGGATAAAGCTAGACAGACAGAAACAACACAGGAGAAGAAGAGAAGAAGGACCCTCCACCAACGTTCTCTCAATCACCCGCGACACAAAAGAGAAAAAAGAAACTACACAGTACATAAAAATTATGGTGAGGTCAAAAAATTTGTTTCGCAACTTATCCTCAAATACCTCTTTAACGGGCAAATCAATGTCACCCATACAAAAAATACTGTAGGGTACACCATCTTTGCCCATACTTTGCACAGCAGTTTGTATTAATTTGCCCTAACACTATAATATTTTTTCACAATAATTGACACTAGATTAAAAAAACGTTTCTTCATAAATAAATATAAAATACTAGAAAACTTAATCACGCAGAAAATGGGATTGTTCACAACACTTCCTGTTTCTCACACACATTTTGCATATTTACAGCATTTGCACGCACCACAATCAGGTCAGATAAGTGCAGAAGCATAGAGGTGTCATTAGAGAACTACACAAAGAAAAAAAGCAGGGGAGATAAGGACAATAGACGTTTAATAGGAAAGAAGGAGTGAACCACACTAGGGCACCCGCCAACCACCCACTATAACTCCCTATACATAAAGTTCGCTGGTACGCCCTATGTATGGGCCAATCTCAAAAGGTCAACGCAAAATGTGGCAAATGACTCAAAACATTTAAACTGTCAACTTTTACGCTATTTCGACATAATGCTATCTACGGTAGGTAAGATAATAAAAACAGCACGGGCAAAAATCCAGTCGGGGACTTTGGCCTACTTCCTGTCAAAAAGTGTTCAAACAAAGTCTCAGTCAGGTATTTGTGCTTAGTTTTTAAATGAGTCAACCATAGAATATAGAACATTACATATTGACATCCACCACTGTCTCCTTGGCAGGAGGAGAATTTGATGTGATTTTACCCAAAGGTCTTTGTTTAGTTTGTTCTAGTAAGAGTTTTATGGCACTTGCAACTCAATTAGGTCAATCAAATGCCGAAGATTAGAGGTGTTACAAGAGAGTAACAAACACCAAAAAGAAAGGCGGGGAGATGACAACACTAGATGTTTGATCAGAAAGAAGGAGCAAACCACACCAGAGCACCTGCCAACTGCCCGTCCAGACAGTCTTAGAGATAAAACTGTTCTCTGGCTTTATTGGGTCCCATATACGAAATGTCTGACATGACACTCAATTCACTTCAGCAACGAAAAACAACAAAACAAAAACACCTACTGTTTCGAGAGACTGGGTGATGAATACATAAAGATCACCTACTAAAAAACACCAAGTATTTCAAGATATTTGGTAATAAATACATGAAGATTACCAAAGAAAAAACAGCAACTATTTCGAGAGACTTGGTAATAAATACATGAAGATGACCAAAAATACCAAACCAAACACAAACCTGTCCGAGGGGTCCTTTTCCCAAGAGACGCCTGAAAACTGTCAATGTCGACGTACTCCGAGAAAGCCACGCCCAGATCTAGCGGGTGGTCAAAGACAATCTTGGCCGTGTCCCCAGCATCTTTCCCCGTGTCTGTCTCACTGTCAGACGTCGGAGATTTCACCGGAGACGAGGGGAATGAACCATCCTCTGACAGCTGAGAATATTTGCTGCAGACGGCTTGGTTTTCTGTGTCTGGGGAGAAAACATTAAGTCAAAGTAAATCAAACGAAAGTTCAGGCAATCATGCAGGTACGCACTCACACAAGCATGCAATGATATATTATTATTATTATTATTATTATTTTATATATTATATATATATATATATATATATAATATATTACTGTTATTCCTTATCCGTCCTCTGCACAACAAATTCTGGCATTTCTTAAACCCACAAGATATTTATCTATGTAAGAAAAAAAAGAAAGTATGTAATATCCAACAGTTCAAAAAGACAATCATAGAAATGACACAAACAAGAATGTCAGTTCTAACCAGTCACAGACAACTTAAAAGTCATTAGTCACAGACAACTTCAAAGTCACGGACAAAAAAAGTTAGAGAAACAACATCAATAAAAGCTACAAACAAACAACTGAGGCAAATAAAAATCCAGTATTCCCCTGAGGAATGAAATAGATTTTACTGAGTGTAATTTCATCAATTTACATCAAAAATTGCTATGAAACATTGTAAAAACAGGAGATGAAAATTAAAATTTAATTTATTTGATATTATTATTGCAAAAGTCAGAGGTAAGTAAATAAAATGTACATATGATGTTCCATCACAAACCAGATGTTGCACACCCCGTGTCCGTGAAGGTTGGAGTTGTGCACTGGACAAGCTAAACAGATGGGAAATATCACAATGGGCAAAACACTGGCCCCTTTCTTGTTGCTTTTACTAAACTACACAATTCTAGTACAAGGGGAAAACTAATCTTAACAGAAACATAATATTATAATACCGTGTAAATCTCTTATGATGTCCGGCCGCCCGAAAAATAACATTGACTGCAATTTCATTTTAGTCATTTTTGTAGTCAGCTTCGTGGCACTTGCAACAAAACGCAATTCAATTTATAATGAACTTGTCACAAAAAATAAAGTGTTCAAGACAGCTGGGATTGGAGATATCGACACAGCCATAAAAAGCAAATGATCAGGGACAAATTTTAGGACATATTTTATATATAACTTTGAAAATGCTACAGACAAGATGGTGGTATGATTGGTCAATACAAGGCAGCAATGACAACAGATGATGAAGCCCTTTTCAAAGAATTAAAGTTCAGAGAAAAACAGGTTCATCTTGTGTATTTATTGCTGCATCATGAGTAGCGAATAGCAGAAAGAGGATTTTATAATAGTACACCAAAGCTGTAATATCACAGTCATTGCCAGTCAGAATGAATAATGTATAATGTATACAGTATAAAAAGAATGAAAACCACCCCCCCCCCCTTCCAGAGGGGATGGGGGTAACAGGCAGTTCATTTACATACACAAGTACACAGCAGAGACTGTCAAAAAGTATAAAAAGCGTTTCAGGTAATTTATGCCCCCGTCTTAAGTGAGGCAGCAGGTCAATTCAACAGAAGCTTCTGTTTACTTATCCTCCTCCACCAGTGAGCAAAAACTAGGTCAAAGCTCACTTCGTTTTACTATATCATTCTTTACTAAATTGTCTCTCTATGCGTCTGTCTCACTACATTTTATTTTTTAAATTTCTTTCCCTCCAAACTAAACGACTTCTCAGTCAAGTCAATGAGCTTCTCTTTCACAAATAAATAACTCCACCAGACTACCACCCACAAAAAAATCCCCATTAAAAAATCCACTGAAAAATGTAAACATCAAGTTTTCCCCATTCCCATAAAAAGGAAAAACTTTTTTTAAAAAATTATAATAAAATAAATTACGCTTTTATTTGTCCTGGAAGGGCACTTTGGTTTATAATGGCAAACATATATTTACATACATAAATAAATAATTACAATTTAAATGAATAAATACATTAATAAACACATACACATACACAATATACACGAATACAGAACAGTTTACAACAATGCCACTGTCGGTCGCCACTGTGCAGCGCCCTGTATTTTGAGCTAGGGTTGTCGTGTCTTGCTCAAGGACACACCCCTGTGACCACCCATCTGATCCCCGTGTCACCGACACTTGCTTGACATTACGTGAGTCTAAACCCACTACTCACTTAGCCACTGAAGCGCCCAACCATTAGCGAAGGCAAGAGTCTTAAAGACCTTTGTTAGCAGAATAGTGGGGAATTCAACAAACAAGTAATATCCATATATATCAGATAATAACAACAACATATTCATAAGTTGTTGCCAAGTACAGTAATGCAGGGACTCTTTTTTATACAAATCTATAGCAGCATGCCTGATTCTGGAGGTGCTCAGTTTGATTAACCTGCATGCTTTAGAACTTAGCGAAAGGTGAAAAGTGTTTGTTCATGGCCTCTATCCTGATCTAGGGGAAGAAAGGCAATGAAGATGATGATGCCTTAAAGAACAGAATGTGCAAGCGAGAAAATAAAGACTTTATCAGACCTGCCTACCTTATCTCACAGGAGCAGCTAAAGTGGTTCTCAAGAGGGTCAAAACATGGACTATGGAGTAAAGGTCACAAATCTTGGGAACTCGTAAACAAAGAACGAAAACAGGGAAGAAAGTGCACCAAAAGCTTTTCAACAGGGGAAGTTTTATGAACAGGGGAAGTTTTATATATATATAAATATGCATTGAAAAGACAAACAACCCAAAGATGACACAATGCATAAGATGGGGTAACGGTCAGGAGTAGCTCTTGAAAACAACCACACAAATTCAATATGTTAATTTGGCACCATTGCTAAAAAAAAAAGGAAGCAAGGTTTTGTTTCCATGAAAGAGTAATCTTGGTAACTTGGGAATAATAATCACAGCAAAAAGTCAGTTCAGTTGTTGTTGTTGTTACTGATCCAGCAACCGCTGGGCTCTAGCCCTTCTGTCCAATGCCATGTAGTGATAAGTGCAGGTTTGCTGCAGTTGCTGTAATGTTCCATAGAGTGTGTTGTCAATGTTAGGTAGGTCTCGGAGGGAGAAATGTACATGTCCTGTTCGTAGGCGGAAGACCGTGATCTGTTTCTTTTTCTGTAGGTGGTTGATATTGTTATTTCGTTTTGTTGTAGCCATATGTTTAAAAACTGCTCTGCCGGTCTTTCCCAAGGCCCATCTGTTCATCCAATCTTGTTTGTTGTTGCTTTTAATGATTTGCTTTGCAGTGTTGTATGAAGTTTGAATGTTGGGTTGTTTCTGTCTAGATCCCCGTTTGGTAAGTGTGTCTGCTCTGTCATTTCCAGGTATGTTTGAGTGTCCGGGGACCCACTGCATCACCACGTTGGTTGATGCCACAGAATGGTATCGGATAATGGGAGCCAAACAGTATTATATGAGTCAAATCTTGGTTCACATGAATGATGAAGATTATTTTCTACTGCTTGCAAGACTGTGATAGGGAATCAGTGAAAATCACAATACTCTGTGCCAGTTCAGAGAAATTAACATATGTGAACTTTAAATCATGTTGTGTACAATTAACACTTTGCAGTCACACAGCCAGCAGTACAAAATACCTCACCATCCGGTCACCCAGCCAGGAGAGTGACTGCAACGGACTTCCCAGGCGACTGAGCCAGGTGACTGGAATGGATCATTTTAACCGGCCAAGTGACTGCAAAGTGTTAAATCATGTAGTGATGTAGTGGTATTACAATTAATTACCAAAAAGGCTTACCTTCCGAGAGATTGCTGGGAGAAAAGATGTGCTCTGTGTCCTCCGAGTCGTTGATCAGTGCAGAGTCTTCATCGGATGACTCCTCCGACTTGGACAGGGATGGGTCCAGAATGGGATGCTTCTCACTGTCCTTCCCTGGAAACTTCGATGTGTGAATCTTATTCGAATGGTTCTTTCCCGGTCTCATCAGACTGGTTAAAAGTGGTGATTTGGCCCGCTTAGTTTCAATGGCACCGTTTAGCTCTAAAGATTCGGAACTGTCTTCTTTAAGAGTCACATCATTGTCATCTGGCTCTGATAAAAATTGCATTTTATTGTGGCCCTCGTCTGCAGTAGAATCGGAGAGCACTGCATTGTCATGAAAACCCTTGAGCTCCCTGTCGTCGGTGATCAAGGGAGCGGTAAACGTTATCTGAGATTGCTCCTCGTGTGGATCGTCGGACATTCCATCGTCAAACACAAAATGTTCACTTTCCTCATTATCCAAGTCGCTTCTATCAAAAAAAGCATCCGAACTGCTTGTCCCAAGCCCGAACCGCGTGGCCCGCTTTGCGACAAATACGAAGGAAGGACTGGTCTGTAACTCGTCTCCTGACACGGAGGAGCTTGGTCGCGGTTCCAAATCGTCAGTCTCGACCTCAACGTACGGAGACAATGCGTCACCGACTTCCTGACCGGAGCCGAACGCATGGGGCTGGCCACCAGCGTTTGTCCGGAGCTGGTTCAAAGTCACCTCCTTGGAATCATGTTGTTCTGCCAAAGGGTTCACAAACTCTTGATACTGAGATGAATTCATCGTACTTGCACTGCCGACGTTAATCAGCTCCGAGCAAAGAGCAACCTCATCATCCTCTCTACTCTGAATCAACTCATCAAGAATTTCACTATTCCTTTGTAAGGGACCCATGGCCAGATTTTGATCAACAGCCATTGTCTATTTATTCTAAGCATGGACTGGTTGATGGCACCACTTCTGAAGACCATTCAATGGGACCGTGCATCATTCAATTACAGATTGACACCATCCACTAGTGGGGGTGCCACCAAAGGGCATCGCTTCAATTCCTGCAATGGCTCCACGTCATCCTTAACCCGTTTCTGATTCTTGACTAAAAATGACCTGAAATCAAGAAGAGAAAAAAATTATTGACAATAATCATTTTTATCCAGAAAAATGACTCAAAATGTCTGCCTTGACAAACCTAAAATGGTGTAGTTAGTGAAACTGTCTAAAGTACAACATTCTAAAAAATATAAAAAATATTTTTTACAACTTTTACATTATAACCCAAAAAAAAAAGTACTGTCTTTCAGTTTCTTTCGAAGGGCAGATTTCTTTAAATCAGATCTTAGGTGAGGATAACATTTCATGTTGTGCCAGAAACGGACTACATCATGTTGTAGAAAAAAAAAATCTAATAATAATATTAATAGACCTACAGGACTTGTATGGTCGGACAACATTAACAGCTAATGCACTAATTCCCTTTTATAAAGACTATAAAAGTATTTGTTTGTTTGAGTAAGTAAAGAGAAGCACATCAGCACAATCAACAGAGTGTTGGGGAAAAAAATGACAGGCAGACAGAACACAAAGGGAAAGAAATGAAGCAAGAACCTATAAAAGACACCCTCCAATCACCCACAGTAAAGCAAGAAAGAATGGAGCAAGAACCAGCGACCTCAGTGCTTTCTTGTCGTATCTCCAGTTTTTTTAAATTGTCAAAGTGTGACTTCTTCTTAAGCTCACTCTTTGTTATCATGAACTGTTTTTACTGTTATCAAAAAAGGAGACACGACAAGAAAGCACTGAGGTCGCGACTGGCAATGGAGATGGGCACAGATTCAAATACATGACTACGAAACATTTGAGCAGATCAACCCTTTGAGCCCATACCATTAGCACACCGGTGGTGCGTAACATTGCCCGTATGCCTTGCCAACGGTACACCGGTGAGCAAGACCCTATCCCCAAACCGGCCCGCCTCAGACAAAACGCGCGTAAGGAAAACAGTGTTTACTACTCAGGGCGTTATTTATTATTTTGAAGATCTTTCTGAATTAGATGCTGGTAAAGACGAGGACAACCCTGAATGGGATAAAAGATATATTCTCAAACTTTCAAAAATAGAATTTCAAACAATTACACTGGTTGTGAACAAATGTCACATGAAAAAAAAACTATCTTATTAAAGCGAGACTTTTTTCTTTCTATTAACAAACTACTGTTAATTACATGGTGTTCCAGCTTTACCTCTGTACATACATTGATGCTCCCTTTATCAATTAAGTTTTGACTCACAACAATGTCCAGCATACATCACATTGCTCATCAAAACCAACAATAATCCGCGAAAAGATGATAAAATTATAAGAAAAAATTACTGTTTCAATCAAAAACAACGAGACCAATAAAGTATGGAAACCTGTCACAATGTAATGAATGTTACCAAAAAGCAAAATTAGCATCATCCCCCTGAAAAAGATTTCATGATGCAAATATATCTTGTCTTACATCATGTTTATATGGAGCTCTCTAAAAGCAAAGTTGCTCAGTAAATATTCTTCAGTAGGCCTACCGTACATGGGTGAAGAACAGAAATCTTTTTTTTTTCTTTTGCAAAACACAAAAAATGGTCACGTTGCGTTTTGTAGTAGCAAAATTGTTCGTACGAAAATAGATAGAGATAAATTTCAATCTCTAGGCCTACGGATAGAGACAAGATCAGCAAAATTAAACTAGGGCTAAAATGTATTTCCTTGAGATATAATCAAATTATCATTCATTAAAAAGGAATAGAAAGAATACAATAATTACCAGGCTAAAAACTTTGAAAAGTCACAAAACCAGGCCAGGGAAAAAGATTATGACATAAAAGTAGAGGTGCAGAAAGAAGATTGAGGATGTGGGACAACACACTTTAATTTCACTGCACTCTCCCACCCAAAAAGGTCGCTGAAAATGTTTTCTTTTCCACAGCTCTGACCCTGGCAGACATCTAGATCAAGACCTAGAATCTAGATCAGATGTCAGATTCTATATATATTAGATCTTGCATCATTGTGACCAGCAGTAAAAATGTAAATTAAAAATAAAATACAAAGAGGAAAAATGTAGAGTGAGGGAGGTCAATCACTGCTCACCCTATAATGTAATGATTCGGAAGGACTTCCGTAACGAGCGACCACCCCAATAAATACAATAAAGAAGAGACCTAACTCTACCCTTACCCTTACCCCAAACCCTAACCAAACCTTTACAACCCCTTCCCCACACCCCCTTACCCTACCCCAACCCTCTATTCTACTCTGATTCATGGTGGTCGCTTAGGAATTCATCCCAATGATTCAAATTCAATTGTGCTGCAATTAAATCAATGTTAAAATAACAAATTCTAAAACTCTAACTGTAACTCCACCAATAATATATGATCACTCTCTCCACTCTGTGTCCCATCTCTTAGTGGGAGGGTCAAGTAGTACAGTTAGCCGTTAGCCTACTTCTCTTCTCAGTCTGCAAGCTGAAAATTTATCAGACATTCTTTCCAGATTACTTTCTCTTTCACTCATGGAAGTTTTGGTTTCTGGCTTCCACCAGGCTTCAGCCTCAGGTAGTTAGACTTGAGTGTTGTTTGTGGAGAGGAGTGGAGAGGAGTGGAGTGGAGTGGAGTGAAGGAGGTGGACTACTGTTGTGGAGGGCCCAAGCTGGCGGCAGAGGACAAAAATTGGTCCTTAATGTATGCAAGAAATATTGATGCATTCAGTATGACTGTACAAAATCTTAGTAACGTTACCTTACGAAAGTGTATCAAGGCTTGGTCTTTGATGTCTGTTGATGATTTACAAAGTACACCCGTTTGTTCCTGAGAAAAATATCTCGATGTGATTCACTGCACGAAGTTCAGTGATTCAGTGGCTGGGGAGAGAAATAAAAACAATGACTGTCTGGTCAGGCAGAGTTATTTCCCCTCCTTCAGGACCGTTAACAAATTTTTGACCCACTTTTTTTTTCTCCTTGCCTGGTCTCGGATAAAGAGAAACGAACGGCGATATTCTGTTTGAGAACAGGGCATTATTCGTTTTCATTGCATACCTTCAGCTGTTCCACATAAAGCCTTTTCAGAGCTGATGGTTGGTGTCAGTAGCCGTTGTCACGTCATTGTCCGCTCTCTTCTGCTCCATCTTGTTCCTTGGCCTATTTCAGCAGAATTTGAGTCACGGCACGGTAGAATGAGTCGCTCGGCAATTTTAAGACATTTGGAGTAATTATAAGTAGGATTTCTTGCAGCGAATTCACTTTCGGTTTAAAAAAAAGTTTTATCCATCTGAATCTTTTTTTAATAGAACACGAAATATTTGCGATTGATGGAAGTGGGGGGTTGTTTTGTGTCAGAAATAAAGTTAGAGAGAAAATGACTGCCAAAGTTTGCAGTGTGAATTCTAAGCTTGAAAGTCTTTGGAAACAGCAAATTTACTTTTTTGTGCTTTTGATTAACTCCTTTTCAATCAAACCACCCACAGAAATGAGCCATGAAAAGGACTAAAAACAACAACAACAAAAAAACAAAAAAAACAAAGAAAAACCCACAAAATAAACAAACATACAAATTGATCGAAGAAAAATTGCTCAACGGCCGTAAATGTTTCTTTGATGTCATTATTTAGACGAGAGCCTGATTTCATTACGATACCTCATCTTTGTTTAATATTTGCTCTTCAGAATTTTCGGGGAGCTACAAAGAGGTTAGCAATAGAAATCTAGTACTATTTTTAACCTCTGTTATGGTCATAGTAAGTACATGTGACTGTTGTAGGTTCCCGAATTACATGTAGAATACTTTTCAGGCTTATTGCAAAGGGGTGGCATTAGGTGTGTTGTAAAGAGGGTGATCAAATGAAAGTTCGCTCGCATGAAAATCAATGTGGGTTTGTTTTTTGTTTTGTTTTGTTGTCTTTTAATGTACCAGGTAAGCCGCGTTTTTATAGGCCTGATATATGCGACCCCCCCAAAAAAACAACAACAAAACAACAACAACAACAACAAAACAAAACAACAACACCAAACAAACAAACAAAAAACAACAAAACAACAAAACAAAACCAAACAAAAAAAAAAACAAAAAAACCCAAAACAAAGCACAATGTAATTAGTTTTAAAATCGACTCAACTTATATTAAGCCTATATAGGGGGCGAACTTCTGATCTTGCCTGCCAGGGCCAATCAGTGCTGAGATGGATACAACATCCCAGCAGAAGAACCGATTCAGAATCAAATACTCGATATACATTTCTCCCCTTGAAATGGAACTCAGGTCTTCTGCATGAAACAAGGAATGTAAGCGCCTTATAAGACATCCTAGGATTTTTACTCTGCTGGAATCGATGTCTTATAACAATGTGTGAGGCAGTGTGGTGGAATCAGGCTCTCGTCAATTTTGGGGCAAGTAGAGTTATTGATATTATCTTAAAGCTTGTTCACTTGTCTTTATTTGGGTGAACAAAATATCCATTTATCTTGAATACAAGTCGAGATATTTGCAAAAGAAGGAGGTGGGGGTCACTTGTTTTCAGAGGTAAAATTAGTGAGAAAATGTCCGCCAAAGATTAGTTATTTCCTCAGCTTAAGAGTCCGTAGTAACTGAAAATTTACATTTTTTGTGCCTTTAATCAACGTTTTTCGGAAAAATCCACACGGAAATGAGTTCTTTAATGGACATGAAAGGTGTTGAGCTAAAAAAAATAATATGATAAAAATTCACAAACCTGCGGAAAAAAAGCAAGTTTCTTCACTTTGACTATTTTGACGAGAGCCTGATTCCACCACGCTGCCTCACATATTTTTTCGGCTATGACATTCACTCTTGGGGGTATTTTAGTGGACACAAGTCCTCTTACTACGTACACTATGCACTGTGTTTTTTGTTTTTTTTAGTACCGGTAACTGTTTTACAAAGCTCGCAACTGCAAATAAGATCATATTTATGAGCGGGCGGGACACATTAAACATTTTCAGTTGGTAAGAAATTTTGAACTGTGCCCGGGTAGCAGCCGACGCCTACTCTTATTGATTTTGAACCACCAAGGGATCTTTAACGTGCGCACGGGAAACTCCAAGATTTTTCGCCCTCTTCCAAGAAGGCTAGATTTAGATCTTTCCTACCATAAGATCAGGGGTGTGGCTGAAAGACAGCAGTAAGAAGGAGCTAATAGGAGTAGCAGTAGAAAGGCTGCAGGAAGAGTTAGGAGCCCAGAGGAGGGAGCAAAGGAGGTGAGGGGGGAGGGGGGGGCAGAAAGTGGACAAGACATTGCCCGAGGGCATGAAAGGAGGTGAGGTGAAAGGAGACAATTTGAGAGAAGAAAAATTTAGGTCGCTTTCCGCATTCGAACCCGGGACCTGCTGGATGAGAGGCGAATACCTTAAACTCTCGGCCACGAGAGCCCCGTGCCCTGTGTGGATGGAGACCAAATTTTAATGTAAATCATCCTGAAGCGAGTTCATTGAAATGCTTTTAGGGGGAAAAAATCCATCTGTCTTGAATAGAAAAACGAGATATTTACGATTGAAGGAGGTCGGTCGCTCGTTGTCAGAAGTAAAAGTTCGCGACAAATAAAATTATGACTGTCAAAGTTGGATGATTTTCAAAGCTTGAAAGTCTTTGAAAACTGCAAGTTTACATTTTTTGGTGTGCTTTTGGTCTTTTGGTGGTTGTTGTTTCGTGTTTTTATTTCCAAATGAAATCACCCACAGAAACGTGCGGTGGATTGGTGTCGGTTTCTTAGAGTTTAAGCTTAGTCTGACGAGCGCCTGATTTCACCACTCACGATCCCACAAATGACAAAAGAGCGACAAGTTTCCTTTACTCAGGCATGCAAAGTAATCAGCGACAGTGACGGAGCGAGTTTCATTAAAATTTCTTCCCGTGAAATCAAAGAAGGACTACGGGGGCAGCGATTTGAAGACACGGAAAAAAAATAATTTTTGCCCGAAACAAAGAATTAACTCTGCGCTAATTAAGACTCTGGCCGAAGCAGACAGGGTCACTGCGTTTGACCGCTGGCTACATCGAGGTAGAAAATGCTTTGAGATCAACGGTAATTATTATGTTGAATAGAAAATATCAATAAATATTAATATGTTTCTGTAGATATGTACAAATGTCTATGTCTGTAAAATCAAGATTTTTGACTTTACAGAACAGGGAAACTCACGTCTCAAACTAACCTCGTACAATGACCATCTCAAATAGGGGAGTCTGCTCAAACCGTGCACGGTCAATTATCCGGAGACAACGTTAAACCGAAAGGAAATAAAATCCCCAATTTCATGTTCATCTTTTTAGCAAACCTTCTGAACCGAAGACCCGGGTAAACTGAAGAAAAGTTAGCGGCCCCTCAGATTTTGGTTTAAGTTTAAGTAAGCGGACTCCACTCTTGGCCTACTTTGTGGAGCACGTCTCCACAGTTTACATGCGTAGATATCTAGTTATACTGTGAAAATGGTAGGGGTTTAACGCCCCTATCAACATCTGGGGAGTGGTGGAGGGG
>NW_004797907.1:57717-59106 GCF_000002075.1 Aplysia californica | reverse complement strand
CTGCTGGGGTAATAGTATAGATTGTGAAGCGCATAGAGCTGCGGTTGAGCGGGGATTTGCGCGATACAGATGCTATCTATTATGATTATTTTTGACCGAGACACCAGCTGGTCAACCAGGGATGCCAAATGATTTTTTTTTTAAACCTGAAAAAAGGAACGGAGCATGACCCCTGACCTACAACCAACCTTGTCAAATCTTTCAAGGAGCAAACAAAAACATTTCTCATACCACTACCTTTTCCTTTGCAAGTGTAGGGAAAAAATGGAAAAAGCTGGAAAAACCGGAGATTTGACATCCCTGATATACCGACAACTGACCTTGACCATCTCAGAGCGCCTGTTCCCCGCACACTGCGTGACGGCCACCACCGAGCGCTTGTCGAACTTGGACTTGAGGTCGTCGTAGGTGAACGACTTGCTCCCCGAGTCCAGACTCACGTCCAGCCGGTAATCCTTCGGCTCTACGGACGGAACGGGAAGGTGGTTGCGCACAAAGAACAGATGGTTGGGCGTGAGGAAGCGGTCGACCAGCATCTGCTGGGGCGGCTCCGCGTTGAACGGTTTCTTCGAGCTGGGGATGAGCAGCGGCGAGCGTTCGGGATCGTTGCGGTACGGGTCGTCAGTCGCCCCCGCTTCCTTCTTCGTCGCGACTTCAACGATATTCCCGATGCGCAGAGACTCGAGTATCTCGTAGACCTCGTCGTTCTTGTGCACGGAGTAGACGTTCCAGAACGGTTCCATCGACTTCCCCGACGCCATCAGGATCTTCTTGCCGCCCGGGTGCTGCAGAACGTACTCCGTGATGTCGTAGACTCCGTTCTGGAAGGTCACCCAGATGCCCGTCTCCCGGCTGTTGTGAGACGCCACCTCAGCGGCGCTGTACGTCGGGAGATCTTTCCGCAGCACGCCGGGCTGGGGGGCGCTCTCCGCCGCGGAGACAGACGCCACCGGGACCAGGTCTCTGAGCAAGGTCGTTGCTGTGATCCCACCACCATTGTGATGACGTCTGTTTCTGCGCTCGGTGAGCAGCTTCCCAGCCAGACCCAGACCTGAGGGTGGTGAGGCAAAAGTCACAAAAATGCATCTTTGTTTTAGTAAGAGTTTTACGGCACTTGCAACACGATAAGGTCATATAAGTGACGAAGATTAGAGGTGTTACAAGAGAGTAACAAAATACAAAAAAGAAGGAGGGGAGAAGAGGGTGATAGATGTTTGATAGAAAAGAAGAGGCAAACTACACCAGAGCACCCACCAACTACCCAAAAATTCTTCAAAAAGACTGAAAAATACTGAATAACACACAGAAAGAATGCTACCACTTAAAACCAGCACACACAAGATCATTGAGAGAAAGATATACAGAGAGAGAGAGAGAGAGAGAGAGAGA
>NW_004797907.1:55739-57547 GCF_000002075.1 Aplysia californica | reverse complement strand
CTCTCTCTCTCTCTCTCTCTCTCTCTCTCTCAACTCAGAGCACCCTCCACTATTTAGTTATTCTTTCGAGCGATTATCATATGTAATTCATACAAAAAGAACATGGGTAGTACGATATGTTTCAGTACACCCATACTACTTGTAGCCTACTTTCTGCTGTCTATGGGTTGAACATTTTAAGTTCAAAAGAAGTAAGTATTCCATGAAATGCAACATCCAACACTGTGCTAAATCATATTATATTATTCTACATGTTCGTTTCCTGTCTTGATGCTTTTTAAGACACAAGAAATAAGCAAAAAAAAATCAAATGTTTGAAATATTTGAAATTAAACAACTTAGAAATGACCACAAATAGGAATTGCTATATAGATGTATGTGAAAGTATAGTTTTAAAAAATATCATAATATATGTATTTGAAAGTGTCTGCAGTGTGCGCAATAGCTAGAGAGTTTAGTTATATTAGGGGATGGGTAAGTTTGTGTGTGTGTGCGTGCGTCTGCGTGTGTGAGTGTGTGTGAATGAGAGAGAGAGAGAGAGAGAGAGAGAGAGAGAGAGAGAGAGAGAGTAAACAGCTATATATATATATATACACACACAGTGTGTACATCAAGCTATCAACTCAAGCACTACACACACATTACCACACTATCACTACCACCGAGAATGAAAGCCACAGTGACGAAAGAGCCAGGAACACCTGCTAACCACCCAGTGCGTGCCAAAACTAAACAAAACAGACCAGTCGCAACAACTGGAAGTGTCACTATGACTGAAATTTTCGTTAGAAAGGGTTTTGCGGCACTTACAACACAATTAGGTCAAAATATAAATACTGAAGAATAGAGGTGTTACAAGAGAGTAACATACACAAAAAAGAAGGAGAGATTATTTATAAGGACGATAGATGTTTTATAGGAAAGAAGGATCAAACCACACCAGAGCACCCGCCAATCACCCACTGTAAGGGTTTTATGGCACTTGCAACACAATGAATAAATACGGTCATATAAATACCGAAGAATAGATGTGTTACAAGAGAGTAACATACACAAAAAAGGAGGAAAGAAAGGACGATAGATGTTTCATAGGAAAGAAGGAGAGCAAACCACACCAGACCACCCGCCAACCACCCAACACGACTGAAGCAATGGTTGAGATTATAATCAAAAAGTTCAAAAAGGAGACACATACAAGATCACTGTATAATTTCACCTCTGTACTAGTGCTTTAACCCTTTCCAAACGCCGTGTTTTACTATCGTATCCATACGACGAGGGGAACTCTGTGCCACCACTTAACCCTATCCGTACGTGGTGTTTTACTTTCGTATCCATACGACGTGGGGAACTCTGTGCCACCACTATCCATAGAGGAAATTTACTCGTTAATCTGATCCGTACGCTTTGCATAGAAGTCTGTCAAAATGATTTTTTGAGAAATACTGAAAGTTTCAAAGAGATCTTTATACTAGAAATATTCTAAAATGTGAAGAATACAACCCCGGGGTACAAAATGACCCAGGGCGTACGGACAGGGTTAATTAGGTATTCCAGCCAAAGAAGTGACTGCGGTACAGATGTGTGGTTTCTTTTCAAAACTGTCCCTCTACTACAACAATGAATGTACAGAAACAAGTCCCACTTTCGCTCTGAGTGAGACTGACTGAGTGACAGGTTAATATTTCAGGAGTGCGGCGGCAGACAGAAGATTCGGGTCACCTTTGGGTCAAGGACAGGTCTAGATAAGGGGCAGGGGGACTATCTCAGGTGAGGTCGACACAAGCCAGCCGCAGAGTAGAATGATA
>NW_004797907.1:53098-55639 GCF_000002075.1 Aplysia californica | reverse complement strand
CCCCCCCCACGTAACTCCCCAGATTTTTTAAACTTGGTCTAGAGGCACAAAGCATTTTGATCGGTCTATTTCCGTCGGAGACGTCTCCGAATAGATACTGCTCCTATTGAGGACAGTGCTTTTTTATTTTAGTGAAACACCTCTCTACTCTCTTCTAAGTGAAGTTATGACTATTTTTATGTGATAACCAGAAATCATTGAATTACGTAAAACATATCAAATTGTAACCATTTGAGGGAAGACAATTACACTTTCAATGCAGCAAGGAACAAAGAAACGAACAATCAAAGTTAAGGAGATTTTTAGGATATAGAGCACATCGTTTATTTGTACTTCTTGTCCACAACATTTTCCCAACAGAAATCCATTGTCGTTTTTCCATTTCCATGCACACACAAGAAATAAATATACCTGCTTACGTCAAAAAGAAACAAGCAAAACAGCAAGGAATAGCACACTTGCATACACACAATCAATAACCACTATGACGCATGCGTAGACTAAAGAATGTAGAAATCCCTTTTTACCATGTACCAGTCACTGACGTAGGCCAAGATAAAATTCACTTGCATCGTGGAAATATGGTACTTCTTCTTTCAGGTACATTACACGGTTGGCTAACTGCTGAAACATTCGGATGCAACTTTTAATTAATGAAAAACAACCCACTGAATCAATTTAAGTCAATCAATTTCAGTTTTTACTTTAAAACCCCGAAGACTGATATTAAATAAAACAATGCATTTCTTTTTTAAACAGGGCAGTCCAGTACTTTTGATCACAATCAGTTTAGATCAGTTTTAGTAAGAGTTTTACGGCACTTGCAATACAATATAAGGTCATATAAGTGCCGAAGATTAGAGGTGTTACAAGAGACTAACAAACACAAAAAAGAAGGAGGAGAGATCAGGACGATAGATGTTTGACAGGAAAGAAGGAGCAAACCACACCAGAGCACCCGCCAACCACACACGATCACAATCACTTGAGTCGCAAAATGATAGGAAGTGGAAATTACCTCAATGTTTATGTTACTTCAGCAAACTGCTAACTTGGCGAAACTAAATCACCAAGTAAGAATTTCAATCTCTATTTGAATACATTGAAATGATGCATGCTGACATGTAAATGTAACCTTGCATAAAAAGTAGAAGTAGTAGAATTGGGCATACCAGAGCTCTTTGGTATACACCAAACAATTTCTCAGGTAACATTTTACATCCTTAAGAGAAAAACAAGATTATCGGTACCAAGACCCTACACAGATTATAATATTAGGTCAGCACCTTGTCACTCACTCACAACAGACCAGCACACGGAGAAGACCTGAGTTCGATTCACATGTGGGGGGAATTTTTCATGTATCTCAGTCCTTCTGCTTAGTCGTAAGGTACCTCTCAGCCTGGATAGTCTCAGACAGACATGGTTGAAATCCACCTCCTAAATAATCTAAAATTACATTTAAAAAGCAACCGGCATAAACATGAAACTTCTGACCAAAACGATTAAAACCACAATTAGATCTACAGAACCAGCATACAACAAAATTTGGAGAGTTATGATTCCATCACAGCAAGCATGACCCGGCCGCTTCCACAAAAAGGGAATGTCTATTTGCTTACAACGCACCTGTCAAAGTGAGAGGCCGAGGGAGACACAGCAAGCATCACACATCTTCTTCTTAGTTACATTTGTAAGAAACAGTTTGACATTGGCCTGTCTGTCCCCGGGGTTTTATGCACCTCGCATAATTTAGCAAAATTTGATTATTTTTTGCATAATTTCTGATTATTTTCCTTTATCATTCTTTGCTAAAATTATCACAATCGCATAATTTCACATTTTTGGGCTCAGTTTGAATAATCTCAGATTTTTATATTTTTTGTGTGTGTGCATAAAACCGCGCGCGGGGACAGATTGGTGTTCCAGAGAACAGGCTGAGGGCCTGGAAACACAATAGCATGGAGCTCAGCAAAGTCGACCATCACGTCTACCACAAATTTTGTATTTCCAAAAGACAGAGCATGTCGTTTTGGGACCCTCTTAGACGATTTGTGTTACCTTGCAATAAGGGCATTTAATTTATCTTGGCCCAGGTTGTGAATATATTTCTAAACTTCCCTACACATCACATGTCCATTCAAATAATAAGTAGTCTTTTGTCGCGGGACCTCCGAGATTGTTCGCCCTTGTCCGAGAGGTCTAGGTGTTGTTCTTTCCTACCATAAGATTGGGGGTATGGCTGAAAGACAGCCATAAGAAGAAGCCGAGGAGAAAAGGTGGAAAGGCTGCAGAAAGAGTCAGGAACCCAGAGGAGGGGGCAAAGGAGGTGAGGGGATGGGCGCAGAAAGTGGAGACGAAGGGAGACGACAGAACATTGCTAGAGAGCAGGAAAGGAGGTGAAAGGAGACAATTTTAGAGAAGAAAATGTTTCCGTCGCTACCCGGATTCGAACCAGGGGCCTTTGAAAGGGAGACGAACACCTTAACCTCTATGCCATGAGAGAGCCCCCTTGTGTGTGTGTGAGTGTGTGTGTGTGTG
>NW_004797907.1:50445-52998 GCF_000002075.1 Aplysia californica | reverse complement strand
TACTGTGCATAAGAACATGTTAATGTCCCCCCTCTGGGAATAGCCTAAAGACACTTCAATCAGTAGCACTGCCTGGGAGGGGGGGGGGGGGGAATTGGCTGTTTGTACGGGTGATTGTTTTTTATACAATTGGCAATTAAGAGTGAGAGCAGGTTCTGACTGTTTTTATCTATAAATAATGTTACAGTCAAATTGTCCTGTTATCACTAGCTGTTGCAATAATAACGTCAGTAACAGTAACAATCTGCAAGGAGAGGGCGACAACAGCTGTATATTATTTATTTTTCAACTAGGAAAAGGGGGGGGGATGTCCTGGGTAGCATGAGTCAACAAAGACAAAGATTGACAGATTAGAATTTTTAAAAGGTACAATTTTCAAATATTACAATTAGATCATAACAGCTAAACAGTACAGAATTTATCTAAATTTTTATAAATAGGCCACGAGCTGAACGTTGATGGTTTAAATTTGAAAATTTTCAAGGGAATCTTGGAAAAGCAGTCCCTTCTATTTTTAGGAAGGACTTCTGCAACGAGCAACCACCCCAACAAACATGATATATATATGAGAGACCTAGAACCCTAACCCTAACCCAACCAAACCCTTACCCGAAACATTCCACCCTCTATTCTACTCTGCCTCATAGTGGAGTGGTCATCCCTTGTGGAATTCTTCTCTGGGTTATTTCTATGAGATAGATTAGACTGTTTTATAAACCCCGCATAATTTAGCAAAAATTTGATCATTTTTTGCATAGTTTCTGAATTTTCCTGTATCGTTCTTTTTAAAAATTGAGAATCGCATAATTTCACATTTTTGGGCTCAGTTTGCATAATTTCAGAATTTTTCTTGCATACAAAACGATGGGGACAGAGAGAAGACTTTCTTTTTTTTTTTTGGTTCTTTTATTCTTATTCACATTCTGGCTTTGTCATTGTAGGGCGGGGGTGGATGAAAAATGTGTTTTTTGTTTTGTTTAGTGTTTTTGTTTTGTTTGTTTTTCTTGGGGAGGGGGGAGGGAGAAGATCATGAACAAAACCCTCCACCAAATAGTCATCATTTTATTGATAGCTTCACTTGGTTTTTTTCCTAGACTCTGCCCATGGCAATTGCACAACACAGAATCAGATGTAGATGAGGCAAGACTGAAAGTCCACGCTTTGTCTCTTCTATCAGTCAAGGACAATCAATAGACTGCTGGAAAGAACAATTGTGGCGACAGAGTTGTGGTTCATTATAAGATGCATGCTGTGTATTCCATGGACAGCTAGAAAAACAAATGAAGAAGACTTGGTTGAAGCAAATTGCAGACGACAGCTTATGATGAATATGAAAGCGATCACAGGCATGCTTTCATTGGACACACAATGCGGAAAGAAGCATTGGAGAATATTGTAGCAACAGGCAAGTTTGATAGAAAGAGAGGCAGGGGCAGACAGAGGGAAGAGAAACTGAACAAGTTGACAACATGGCTGGGAACAGCAAGAACCAACGCTGCAATGCAAGATTTATAAAATGAAGTGGAGGTCCATGATCGCCCACGCCAGTCGGCAAGGCATCGGATTATGATGATCAGTCTACCACTTGTCAAGATAGCAATCGATGCCATCCCGTCAACCACCAATTTCATGCTTGTTCCAAGGTAGGCAGTATCATGTATACATGTATATGTTTGACCGTACTACCGTACTGCCCAACTCTCTACTGTAAACATAGACTCTGTAGTTCAGTCTAATTAGATTTTTTAGCTATTCGGACTCGAGTCCAAATAATATATATGGGTTAAATATCTATCGGGCTCGGGTCCAGACAAAACGTTTCAGTTTTTGGAACCGGCTTGTATGTGAGCGTAAGTTGTAAGGAGGTTACAAAATACTTGTTGGGGGATTTTTCGTAAAACCAGAATTAGAACTAGAATTACTTACAAGGACACAGTAATTGGGTAAAGAAGTCTAAAGACAGCACTCTCATTGCCCAATGGCAGTGTCTACGTACACAGTAACCGACAACTCAGGGTCTTTCCACCACCATTACTACAGCATTATCATTACCTCCACCACCATAATTTGTCTTTCCACACACACACATGTTTAATTTCACTTTGTTGTGTGCTTCAGTTTTTCTGTAATTATTATGGGTTTTTTAAAAATCACATCGCACAGAACCAACAGCCGTGACCTCTTCCCAACCCCTCTTACCCCAGCAAGCTGAGAGTGCGTGATCGCTACGCAGTCTCATTGGTTGGTCGATATATATATATAATATATATAATTAAAACTTTGCCCCGCCAAGGTCAACTCAACTTGGTTGTTCAGTTTCATACTTAATGATGCAGGGTGGGCCAGTTTAGATTAGATAGAGATCTAGTAACTGATTACAGCTCACATATCGATCGTTATAATTATGATCGATAACATTTTCATAAATATGCTGGAAATACTGGCGCTTTTTCGGTAGTTCCCACCCCGCAAAATATTGACACATTATTCACAGGTTTTGGCCCCAAGAGTTGGGGGGTTTCAGGGGGGACCTAATAAAAATAAGATGGGGGG
>NW_004797907.1:48641-50252 GCF_000002075.1 Aplysia californica | reverse complement strand
CATGAAATATTAATGTGAGGCAGCATGGCAGAATCAGGCTCTCGTCAAAATAATCAAAGTGAAGAAACTTGCATCTTTCTGCAGGTTCGTGAATTTTTATCAAATTTTTGTTTTTTGGCTCAACACCTTTCATTTTCATGCCCATTAAAGAACTCATTTCTGTGTTGATTTTTCTGAAAAGCATTGATTAAATGCACAAAAATGTTAATTTTCAGTTACCACGGACTCATATATATAAAGCAAAGGAAATAAATAAATGTTGGCTGCCATTTTCTCACTAATTTTACCTCTGTGAAAACAGGTGACCCCCACCTCCTTCTTTGCAAAAATATCTCGACTTGTATTCAAGATAAATGGATATTTTTTTCATCCAAATAAAGACAAGTAAATAAGCTTTAAGATGACACCAATATAACTCTACATGCCCAAAAATTGACGAGAGCCTGATTCTACCACGCTGCCTCACTTATAAGTTAGATCTAGATCTAGATCTAGATCTATATATCTAGTAGTGTCAGAAGTCGGAACGGATGTCATGTTGGACTAAATCAGAGTTCGTTGATCTCTATAATAAATTTTTTGTCTCTAGATCTAATCTAGATCTAGACCTAGATCTAGAGTCTAGATCTAGATCTAATATATCTAGATTTAGATCTAGATATAGATCTAGATATCTGGATAGACAGATTCTATCCATATTCGGACTCTGAATAGTCACTTCGTTTCTAAAGTTAAAGTTAAAGACTTAAACAAACATCATCATGCAGATTAGCCTTGAGATCTTATAATGTAAGCAATAAATTGGCATCAAATTCTTACCCACTCCAATTGAACCGGCCAGAGCAAGAGCTGAAATGTGTGACTTTCGTTTACTTCCTTCCCTTTCGTTTCCACTCCATTCATCAACTTGTACTTGTTGCAAAGCACTGTTTCCAGATGGATTTCTTTCTTCCTTGAGAGTAGAAAGATAGGCACATGGGACCTGTGAATGCTCTAAAAGCTTGTTTATTCTGAATTTCCCCAAACCTTGGTTAGCAGCAAGGGCTGACCGACGAAACAATACTGTTTTCATATGAGCCATCATTGTACTGCAATAATAATCTGCGTCTTCTCAACACAACCAACAATGTCAGCAGAACACGCAAAAACACTTGACCGGTTGGTGGAGTTCGGAGAACAAAAAACACAATTTTAAATCCTTGAATCTAAATTTCAAACACTTCACATAGTATTCTAGCCAAAGAGAATGTCACCTCTTGGCCTCTGAACCTAGATCTAAATAAAAACAACCTTAGAAAGTGTGTGCAGACAAACAGCAAACATGAACTGAGAACTGACGACCCGACTGACCAGGTCAACAGTCAACAGGATTTGGAGAGAGTCGAACTCTCATCTGTTTGAAAACAGAAAGGGACAGAGAAGTGGTTAAATGTAAATTTTGGAATGAGGATGAAAGGGAAAGCAGAGGAACTATTAAACTATTAGTGTTAGGCATTGCCTTACCTCTATAGACTTTAAAAAAATGAGAAACAGCTTTGGAAGTAGTAGTAGTAGTAGTAGTAGTAGTAGTAGTAGTAGTAGTAGTAGTAGTAGTAGTAGTAGTAGGACAGC
>NW_004797907.1:43816-44766 GCF_000002075.1 Aplysia californica | reverse complement strand
AAGTGGTGGCACAGAGTTCCCCACGTCGTATGGATACGATAGTAAAACACGACGTACGGATAGGGTTAAGTGGTTCAGGCACCATAATATTAGAGTTTCTCGTCCCTACCCCGTTTAATCTGTCCCAGCGAAGGAGAATCCAGGAGATTAGCGACTCACGGATTACCGAGGACTTCTCTACAACCAGTCGACCTTTTTTCACTTCTCCAGACCGTGCTCCAGTGAGCATTATTGCATACCATAGACAGAAACCAATAATTTGATTGTGCAACCGTATGACCGCAGTTTTGTCGCTGTCTTTCTTTGTTGCGGTCTTTCTTTCTTTCTTTCTCTCTTTTCTTTTTCTTTCTTTCTTTCATTTTTTTGTTTCTTTCTGTCTTTCTGTCTGTCTTTTCTCTTTCTTTCTAACTTTCTTTCTTTTTTTTTCTTTCTCTCTTTCATTTTTTCACTCTTTCTCTCATTCTTTCTTTGATCTGAACTGGAACAAAAAGCAAGGCCATATTATCATAAAGTCACTAACCTCAAAGGTAACCCCTCCAAAAAAACCAAACAAACAAACAAACAAACAAACAAACAAACAAACAAACAAACAAACAAACAAACAACCTGTTAGGTGTGACAACCGAACAGATGACCCCTGGGTGTAGGATAAAACTAACAAGCTGTAGACCACCAAGACACTCATGGCTCAAGATCCTCCCCACTTTGCTCCCAAATTTAAAAAAATACCCATACATACATACATACATACATACATACATACATACATACATACATACATACATACATACATACATACATACATACATACATACATACGTACATACGTACATACGTACATACGTACGTACATACATACATACATACGTACGTACGTACATACATACATACATACATACATACATACATACATACATACATACATACATACATACATACATACATACATA
>NW_004797907.1:40149-41305 GCF_000002075.1 Aplysia californica | reverse complement strand
CTTTTCAAGGTGCTCCGGCTGAGAGGGAGAGTGGTTCTTATAAATGTTGGCAGTGGGACAATCTGGGACTTAATCTGTTCAATGTTAGTGCCCGATAGAACCATGCAAGACTCGGTAACATAAACAAGAAAGAGAACGAGCGAGAGCGAGAGAGAGAGAGAGACGACAGAACATTGCTAGAGAGCAGGAAAGGAAGTGAAAGGAGACAATTTTAGAAAAGAAAAGTTTTTTCGTTGCTTTCCGGATTCGGTCCCCGGAACTTTGAATGAGAGGCGAACACCTTAACCTCTAGGCCACGCACGAGAGCCCTTACGAATCACAGACAAGAGAGAGCGAGAGACGCTTGCTTTCTCTCCTCTACACCGTGAAGTAACAGAGGTCAAACATACTTTTTTTAAAGACTAAAGAGTAAATTAATGAATCATTTTGTACTTTGTTTGTGAAGACGACCTTATGATAGTCTGTGAGTGTGTGGATCATGGATTGTGCTGGATGAGCAACGCCAGTTCTGTGGGAGTGAATGGATGGATAATGAGGCGATGTGACCGGGGTAAGTTGGTTAGGTAAAAGCATATTATAAACTACCTGGGGCCCGCTTCGATGAAAGGAATGATCGGTGCATTAACATCAACTGAAAGTCTTTGGCTTACTATATTTACATTCTACTGGAATGAACCAATAAAACTCGAGAGACACAAAAATTTAAAATGTCTAGATCTATACTTTCAAAACAAAATGCGAATCGCGAAATATCACTTCCGGCAGTTTCGTTGTGAAGGACAGCTACGCAGATTTGTTTCGTTTCTCGGTGGAATAATCACAAAGGCCGAAAAAGGACGGGAACTTTTTGTCAAATGAGTTTTTTCTTAATTCAGGAAATGAATAAATAAAAATTCGGGCTCCGCCCTATCTATCTTTTTGCAGGTTCTTGCCAACTTTCAACTCTGTAGCTGTCCTAGTTTTATGGGAAAAGTGACACGTGTGTTTCCAAGTTGACAAATTTAATATAATAGCAGTATCTGAGACACTTGAATCACCGTAAAAGGCTTGAAAATCTCGCTCTCACTGGAACAAATAGGCTTGAAAATCTCGCTCTCACTGGAACAAATAGGCTTGAAAATCTCGCTCTCACTGGAACAAATAGGCTTGAAAATCT
>NW_004797907.1:35039-36336 GCF_000002075.1 Aplysia californica | reverse complement strand
TATCTATCTATCTATCTATCTATCTATCTATCTATCTATCTATCTATCTATCTATGAAGGAATGAATAAATGAATGAATTAAAAAATAGTGGAAAAATTAATGCATGAATCAATCGGTAATTAACCCTATCCGTACGTCGTGTTTTACTATCGTATCCATACGACGTGAGGAACTCTGTGCCACCACTTCCAAAGAGGAAACTCACTCGTTAATCCGATCCGTACGCTTGGCATAGCAGTCTGTCAAAATGATTTTTGGAGAAATACTGAACGTTTCAAAGAGATCTTTGTACTAGAAGTATTCTGAAATGTGAAGAATACAACCCCGGGGGTACAAAATGACCCCAGGGCGTACGGATAGGGTTAAATAAATGAATCCGTAGAAAAAGGAATCTATAAATGACACTAAATGACCAAGCAAACATCCTTTCTCCCCCCTCCCCCGACAGATCATCAAAGACATCAAGCTACTCGGCTTCACCGCGGCCCTCCTGCTTATCGACGCCGCCATCTTGGTTGGCTGGACACTGCTTGACCCTTTGACCTTGACTTCTGTGCCACACATCACACAGGTGAGGGGGTGGGGTGGTTGGGGAGGGGGGTGGTTGCTTATTTAAGTTTTAGTAGTAGAGGTTTTACGGCGCTCGCAACTGCATAAGATCATATGAGCGCGCGGGACACATTCAACTTGTTTCCTTTGGTAGGAAATTCGAATTTTGCCCGGGTGGCGCCGAAGCCTACTCTTATCCATTTTGGACCACCAAGGGATCTTTAACTTTAGCAGCTTACACACGGGACCTCCGAGATTTTTCGCCCATGTCCGAGAAGGCTAGGTGTAGATCTTTCCTACTAGAAGATCAGGGGTGTAGCTGAAAGACAGCAGTAAGAAGGAGCTAAGGAGTAGCAGTAAAAAGGCTGCAGAAAGAGCCAGGATCCCAGAGGAGGGGGCAAAGGAGGTGAGGGGGTGGGGGCAGAAAGTGGAGACGAAATCAGACGACACAACATTGCAATAGAGCAGGAAAGCAGGTGAAAGGAGACAATTTTAGATAGGAACATTTTTCGGTCGCTACCCGGATTCCAACCCGGGACCTTTGAAAGAGAGGCGTACACCTTAACCTCTAGGCCACGAGAGGTCCCTAACTGAGTTCGAACCCACGACTTTTCTGTTGCGAGTCCTAGACCCTAACCACTAGACCATCAACAACGCAGAGATTCGTAGAACGCTCTAAAAACAAAAACAAGAACAAACAACTGCAAGTCATTGGAGCCTTAGACTTGATGTCAATCTCTCTCTCTC
>NW_004797907.1:31556-32856 GCF_000002075.1 Aplysia californica | reverse complement strand
TTAAAGATCCCTCGGTGTTTCAAAATCAATAAGAGTAGGCTTCGGCGGCACCCGGGCAAAATTTCAAATTTCTTATCAACTAAAAATGTTTAATGTGTCCTACCCTGTCTCATGAAGTCTCATGATGTCTCATGAAGTCTCATGAAGTCTCATGAAGTTATGCATTAATTGCAAGTGCTGTAAAACACTTACCAAAACCACCCTCCCACCTCCCACCCCTCTCCCAAGAGCCTACATTTCATTTATTTATGAATTTATGATAATATAATCGACAACAAAAACAACAACACCAACAGTAACAACACCAATGAAAAAACATGTCACGCCATGCTGATTTTTTAGTTTGGGTTTTGTTGCTGTTGTTGTTGTTGTTGTTGTTGTTGTTGTTGTTGTTGTTTAAATTGTCATTACTATTTCTGTCAAATTCTGATATTTAATTTTCACAGTCGAACGTTAAATTGTCATGATTATTTCTCTAAAATTCTGATATTTAATTTTCACAAACAAACATTAAACTGTAATTACTATTTCTGTGAAATTCTGACATTTTCACAGACAAACGTAAGATTGTTATGAATATTTCTGTCAAATTCTGATATTTCATTTTCACAAAGAAACGTTTAATTGTCATGAATATTTCTGTGAAATCCTAATATTTAATTCTCACAGACAAGCGTTAAATTGTCATTCCCATATTTGTCAAGTTCTGATGTCTAATTCTCACAGACAATCGTTAAATTGTCATGAATATTTCTATGAAACCATGATATTTTAAAAAGAGAAACGTTAAATTGTCATTCCTATATCTGTGAAATTCTGATATTCAATTCTCTCAGACGACCGTGGACCTGACAGAGATCCGAGCCAGTGACGTAGTTCTGGTGAGCCAATGCACCAGCGAGTGGTCCCTCTTGTGGTGCGCAGCCTTCATCTCTGTGAGGCTTCCGCTCCTGCTGACGGGGCTCCGCGAAGCCTGGTGGACTCGCGGACTCATCCTGCCCAACCTGAACGACTCGTATTGCGTGGTGGTGGGCGCCATGACGACCGTTGCTATGGCGACCGCGTACCTAATGGCGGCCGTGGCGTTTGAGGGTCTGCCGTCGGTGGTGTGTGGCTGTGGTGTGCTGGCGCTCTGGGTGTGTCTGGTCGTGTCTGTGGGGGTCATCCTTTTCCCCAAGGTCAGTTTATATATATGTATATAATGTAAAAAATATACATGACATGTGGGTGTGTCTCGTCGTGTCTGTGGGGTCATCCTCTTCCCCAAGGTCAGTTTATATATATATATCTATCTATCTAT
>NW_004797907.1:21700-30128 GCF_000002075.1 Aplysia californica | reverse complement strand
GTGTGTGTGTGTGTGTGTGTGTGTGTGTGTGTGTGCTACAGTCGTTTGAACAACTGGAGTCTGAGCTGACTGGTGCCCAGTCTGAGATTGTCACACTCAGGGACTTCATCAAACAGGTGTGTGTGTGTGTGTGTGTGTGTGTGTGTGTGTGTGTGTGTGTGTGTGTGTATGTGTGTATGTGTGTGTGTGTATGTGTGTGTCTATGTGTGTGTATGTGTGTGTGTGTGTGTGTGTGTGTGTGTTTGTGTGTGGGGGGTGTAGTTATGTTGTATTGCTTTATCTTATACCATACCATGCCATACCATATATCATCTCATCTCATCTCATCTCACACCTCACCTCACGTCATCTCATCTCACACAAATCTGTTGACATCTACTCTTTGGTAAGCGCCGTAAAACCTTACTAAAACTGCGGGTGGTTAGTGGGTGCTCGGGTGGGGTTTGCTCCTTCTTTCCTATCAAACATCTATCGTTCTTATCTCTCCTCCTTCTTCTTTGTGGTTGTTACTCTCTGTAACACTCCTCATCTTCAGCACTTATTTGGTCACTTTTAAGCACAAGGGGGCTACCCCGAAAAATGCTGCTTTGAGAAAATCGAATGTAAAGTTTTTGCCCCTTGTTTAGTTTCTTTAAAAGACAAGGAGAGTTTTCTCTAGAACCAAAAAAATATACACACCAATGAAACCAAACTTCTCCTATAGGTAGGGCAATGCTCACTTTTGGTGTAGGTCAAGATTTCTGGAAGCCCGCGAAATCTGGGTTAGTCCGCTTGTCCTTAAAATCGACCATACGACCTTATTGTGTTGCTGTAAAACTTTTACTAAACCCAAAAACACCTATCGTCCTTATCTCCCCTCCTTCCTTTTATGTTTGTCACTCTCTTGTAACACGTCTAATCTCCAACACTTATATGACCTTATCGTGTTGCAAGTGCCGTAAAACTCTTACTAAAACAAAAACCTCACACAACAGAAAGAAGTGGACATCGAAAAGCTGCAAGAACTGCTGAGCTCCGCTGAGAAGGACCTGGCAACGCTCAGTGTGACGTCAGACCCCAGCCCCTCCCCCGACCTGGACTCCGTCAAGGTCAATCGCTCTCCCAAGGTCGGAGACCAGAGCCATCTGTGTGACGTCACGTCCTGCTGTCTGCACTCGCGGGCATTTGATGGTGCGTAAAGTTATTCTATTTTATACACTGTTTTATACACTGTTTTATACACTGTTTTATACACTGTTTTATACACTGTTTTATACACTGTGATGTTTTATACACTGTAAGGTTTTATACACTGTGGTGTTTTATACTCTTTTATACACTGTAACATTTTATACACTGTGATGTTTTATACAGTGTGGTGTTTTATATACGGCACACACAATGATGGTGCGTAAAGTTGTTATGTTTTATACACCTTGATATTTTATACTCTGTGTTTTTTTATACTCTTTATACACTGCCGTGTTTTATACAAAGCGACATTTTATACACCTTTAGTGTTTTCTACACTGCACACAGCAAAGGCGGAGACATTAACATGTTCTTATGCACAGCAGAATTGTAAATGGGCTGATTCATCAATGTCATGCTCATACTGTGCTGGAACAACATAGGGGAAACTGCTGCTTTTTCTT
Organism: Aplysia californica; assembly: GCF_000002075.1. Lineage (NCBI taxonomy): Eukaryota > Metazoa > Mollusca > Gastropoda > Aplysiida > Aplysiidae > Aplysia > Aplysia californica. Next base: position 28,494 of record NW_004797907.1, on the reverse strand, counting down.
TCCTCTTCCTTACTATCGTCATTTTTCCTCTACTTCTTTTGTATGTTTGTCACTCTCTTGTGACCCACTATTTCCGGGGTGTCTTGATAGTCGAAGCAGACTTTGTGCTGTTGAAGCTAGAGAGGTGAGCAGAGTAAGTCTGATTCCCCGTTTGGACTTCTCTGTTGACATAAACCCCTTGGCGCTCATATGACCTTATGCAGTTGTGAGCGCCGTAAAACTTTACTAAAACTAAACAAAACCCCCTCCCATTTCACCATACCTAATAGTGTTGATAGGGGCGTTAAAGCTATATCAGTGTGTGGTTGGCGGGTGCTCTGATGTGGTTTGCTCCTTCTTTCCTATCAAACATCTATCATTCTGATCTCTCCTCCTCCTTTTCTTTGTGCTTGTTACTCTCTTGGAACACCTCTAATCTTCGGCATTTATATGACCTTATTGTGCTGCAAGCGCCGTAAAACGCTTACTAAAACATAAACCCTCACTAAAAGTAATCTGAACCTCTCCCATTTCCCCATACCTAACAGTGCTGATATAGGCGTTAAACCTGTCCATGTCCCCATGTTTCACCTACAACAATTGTCTTCCCTCCCACAGAGCCCCGCCCTCACATGTTCCCGCCACTGGACCCAGGCCACTCCCCCTCTTACGTCATCGACACCGCCCGCTGCCTGCACCAGACTCAGCCCCACCACAACGACCAGGCTGTCGTCAGCCGCCATTACTGCAACCTTAACAACAACAACAACAATTATAATAACAACAACCTTGGCGTGAATAACTTCAGCAACAACAACAACAACAACAACAACAACAACAGCAACAACAACAACAACAACAACATCTTCAGTTCCTGCAACAACCGCTACAACAAATCTAACTGTGGCTGCGACATCTACCACCAAAACCTTCACACCCACGACGCCAGAATCTGCCACACCCAACAACAACAACAACAACAACAACAACAACAACAACAACAACAACAACAACACCGCCGCTTTTCCCTCAGCGAAACAAACCATGTCAGAAACACAACAACAACCTTCGAACCTGGTCTCTTCGACAACAACAACCCCACAACAGCAACAGCAGCAACAACAACAACAACAACAACAATCCAGCCTCTGAGACAACAACGAATTTTCCCAGGCGGACTGCCGGGAAACCTGAGGGAGAGCGAAGAAGAGGAGGACGACGACGCTCAAAGACACCAGCACGCCACCACGAAGAGGCGCCGCCACAGCAGCACACCTAGCATCTCCAGTCTGGCCAGCCTCGGGAAGCTAAGCAAACTCCGGTCAGACTTAAGCAACGCCATGGCGTTAAGCCAAAACCTACGCTCTGCGTGGTCCAGAGACCTGGAGGAGGCGGAGAGGCGAGAGATCAAACGCATCAGAAACAAATGCGACCGTCAGAGAAGGCGTAGCGTCCACGGAATCCGGGAAATCCGGGACTCCATCCTAGAGTCGTACGACTTTCCAATGACGTCAGACAACGTGTCTTTCGTGTCCGACTGCATCACCCCTCAGGCTAGCGAGGCGAGCTACGGGTCGAGGAAAAGCGCGGGAAGTTTCTCCAACACCTCCACGTCGAGCGTGAGTAACCAGAGGCGGTACAAACAGAGGAAGACCAGGAACAACAACAGCAACAACAACAACAACAACAGCAACAACACCTCTGGTGCTGTAACCGCCATCTCCTACTCTAAGAGCGGGAACGAGTTGGGTGAGAGCGAGGTTGTGAATGTTTTGGCAGACGGACAATCTCGAGCTGTTTCCGACCCGCACGCTACTAATCCCCGTCAAGAACTCATGAGCTCTCTGGAAGATTCGAACTCGAAACAGTTCGCGTGTGTGGCTTCTGGTAGAATCAGCCCCGCGGCGTTCTACGTGGAGGAAAGAGCAGACAGCGAGAGTGTCGGGATCAAGTTCCTTCCCTCCAGAAATATCAGCCTTCTGTCTCTGAAAAACCAAGCTATTTTGGGCACGCCTTCCCACGTGGCCATTATCACCAGCGAAGACCTTTACCCGTACCTACAGCAAGAAGCGAACTCAACATTGGCTGAAAGACAAGCTGGGACAGCTGCTGCTTCTATTAACAGCACACGGCCCCAAGAGCGAGAAACGAATATCGGAAACGGCCGACACAGTGTCAGCATTATCCCTAAGAGTCACTCGGAAAACGACCTACTTTCCGAGAGAAGAAAAAAGTCTTGGGCGCCGCAGAGAGGTGTGAGATTCAGTGACGTGGCCGGAAGTGACGTAGGTCGAGACAACGGAAGTAGCAGCTGCCTCACACAGCAGACGTCAGACCCCCGCTCCCCGCCCGCGCGCACCAACAGCCCACAACATGGCGCCAGTTGGAGTTTCACGCCTCTCAATCCGGGACTTCCTGGTTCTAAAAATAGCCCCACCTCCCCCTCGCACGACAGATTCGCGCGGTCTGACAGCGTCAACAGTAGCAGCAGGTGTTACGTGGCCGAAGTCTTGCTGGACAGTGGGGGCGGGGTCACTGACCAGACGCGTAGGCCCAGGAGACTCTCTGACCATCATCGCAGCGACTCGTTCGCTTAAGGCGCTGACTTTGCTCACTCTTTTTTTAAATGACAGTGTCAGTGGGAAAAATGTCACTCTCGTGACCTAAAACACCGCTAGTGGGTGAAGCAGACTATAGCATATTAATTGGTCGCTTTTAAACAGCAGTAGCAGCGGCATCAGCAGCAGCAGCAGCAGCAGCAGCAACAGCTTCTCTTCATAGTCTGCCGTGGAAGACGTCAGCAAACTGTCCCCTTCTCTCGTCAAACGACAGCCTACAGTGACATTCCAAACTGTCTACGCCGGGAGTCAACCTTCCTCATCCTCACGACAAGATAACTTCACTCACCAATCAACAATCACCACCACCACCACCACCACCACCTCACCAGCCAGCACCTGCTTCGGCGTAGGTCTGGGCTCCACCAATGACGAGACAGCGGTCAGTCTGAATCATCTGACCACTCCCCGGGAATCCACCAATGACGAGACAGCGGTCAGTCTGAACCATCTGACCACTCCCCGGGGATCCACCAATGACGAGACAGCGGTCAGTCTGTACCATCTGACCACTCCCCGGGGCACAAGCTGAGAGGCCGCAGTCTTTCTGGACAGTGGGGGCGGGGTCACTGACCACACGCGTAGGTCCAGGAGACTCTCTGACCATCATCGCAGCGACTCGTTCGCTTAGGGCCCTGACTTTGCTCCTTCCAAGGAGGAAATTGACTCGTTAATCCGATCAGTACACTTTGCTTAGCAGTCTGTCAAAACGATTTTTTGAGAAATACTGAAAGTTTCAAAGAGATCATCGTACTAGAGGTACTCTAAAATGTGAAGAATACAACCCCCGGCGGTACAAAATGGCCCCAGGGCGTACGGATAGGGTTAAGATGATAAAGATAACTCTACATGCCCTAAAATTGACGAGAGCCTGATTCCCCCGCGTCATGACACATATTGTTGTCTTCCGGGACCAAATCTGAAACATACATCAGCTAGTCATGATAGACCACTCATTTCTTTCATCGGATTCTCCTTTAAAAAAAAATTGTTTTAAAAAAAAGTATATTATACTAATAATGTATAGATCTGATAAAATAAAGATCCCTGTATGATTCTTATTGTGGTCTTTTCTTGTTGACCAATTTGTCCAATTGGCCGCTTTTAAGAACAAGGGGGCTACCCCGAAATATGCTGTTCTGAAAAAAATCAAAGGTAAAGTTTTTGCCCCTTGTTCAGTTTCTTTAAAAGACAAGGAGATTTTTCTCTATGACTAAACAAATATACACACCAATGAAACCAAACTTCTCCTATAGGTAGGACAATGCCCACTTTTGGTGTGTGTTAAGATTTCTGGAAAGCCCCGACATCTGGATTAGCCTGCTTGTCCTTAAAGGCGACCAATTTGTCTCAATTAATTATTTTAAAATTTACCAGGGCTTCTTTTGCCTTCTGTCTTATTAATTCTGTGCCAGCAATATCTTCATGGCGTTTTTGTAAATGTTTGTTTCAACTTAGCACCTTTCACTTTCATTCAAAACACATTCCTGAGTGGATTTTTATTGAAAAAAAAAAAGATTTGTAGTTTCCAAGGACTCTCAACTCTTTGATGACGTAGCGGACATGAACATATCAAAGACAATGCTGCAGCACATTCTGAATCATCGTACACAAATCAGAGACATGAACGTACACATTTCATTGTATTCATTGTTTTTGTTGTTGTTGTTGTTGTTGTTGTTGTATTGTTTCTGATTTTGTTTCTGCCTGTCTCATTAAAGTTTGTGGGTGGTTGGCGGGTGCTCTGGTGTGGTTTGCTTCTTCTTTCCTATCAAACATCTATCGTCCTTATCTCCCCTTCATCTTTTCTATATTTGTTACTCTCTTGTAACAGCTCTAATCTTCTGGTGCTCATATGACTTTGTGCAGTTGCGAGCGCCGAAAAACCTCTACTAAAACTAAAACTAAAAAGTTTGAGACAATTACAACAGAATTGAAACATCAATGTATGAAGAATGAGCTTATGTCTCTTTTTTTTACCCTGCCCAATCCTATCATCTGGCACTATTGTGTTTAGTAATAACAGTAAACTGTGTAGCATTTTGGGGTATGAAATTAGCTGTTAATCTTACAGTAAACACAGAGGAAAGGGCTTTACTTATAAATAAATACATTGTACATTAGTAAATAACATATTAATGTTTCTTCACTCTTATAATGTTTGTTGGTAAGTTACTCATCTAAGTGTTGCCATAGCCCCAACTGGAGATGGCTACCACAACTGGTCGTAGTTAATTGTTTAGATCATGTTAGTTCTACATTCCTCATCTCTGTGATCATGTTAGTTCTACATTCCTCAGCTCTGTGATCATGTTAGTCCTACATTCCTCAGCTCTGTGATCATGTCAGTTCTACATTCCCCAGCTCTGTGATCATGTTAGTTCTACATTCCTCATCTCTGTGATCATGTTAGTTCTACATTCCTCAGCTCTGTGTTCATGTTAGTTCTACATTTCTCAGCTCTGTGATCATGTTAGTCCTACATTCCTCAGCTCTGTCGAGTCACGAGGTAGGCACCCTCTGCCCCGCTCCCTTGTGGGGTCATCTTTATATTGTCACCGAAGATTCCAAAAGTTATGACTCTTTTGAATAATTACTCCAACACAGCCCGTCCTCAGGGAGTAGTTTCGGAAGTCACACAAGCTTTGGCGGTCATTGTCTGACTAGTTTTACATCTGAGACCAGACGACCCCCAACTTCTTCAAAAGCAAATACATCGGTCACTGTTTAGAATAGGAGTGCATTTAAAAAATCATAAAGAAAGATAAAAATGAATAATTCACAAGATGGTACCAATAATTTTGCAAGAACAAATTTTTATGAGTGCCTGATTCCATCAGGTTGTGAAGTATTATAACTAGTCGCTTTTCAGCACAAGCGGGCTATCCCGAAAAATTCTGTTTTGAGAAAATCGAAGGTAAAGTTTTTGCCCCTTGTTCTGTTTCTTTTTAAAAAAAGGAAAATTTCCTCTGTAACCAAACAAATATACACACCAATGAAACCAAACTTCTCCTAAAGATAGGGCAATGCCCACTTTTGGTGTAGGTCAAGATTTCTGGAAACCCCCAAAATCTGGGTAAGTCCGCTTGTCCTTAAAAGCGACCAATTAAAATGTCCGTATGATGACTGAGCGACCAAAGGGACATAACTCTAACCTGATAGCAAATGTACGTTGTTTGAAGTTATACCCCTTACAATGTTTTTTAAAACCCTATCTGTACCTCGTGTTTTACTATCGTATACATACGACGTGGGGAACTCTGAGCCACCACTTTCCAAAGAGAAAAATTTGCTCGTTAATCCGAACCTTACACTTTGCCTAACAGTCTGTCAAAATGATTGTTTGAGAAATACTGAAAGTTTCAAAGAGATTTTCATATAAAAAGTATTTTAAAACGTGAAGAATACAACCTTTCGGGTACAAAATGACCACAGGACGTACGGACAGTGTAAAAGAAAGTGTTTTACTGCACTTGCAACACAAAAAGGCCACATACGTGCCAGAAATTAGAGGTGTCACAAGAGAGTGACAAACACTAACAAGAAGGAGAGATAAGGACGATAGATGTTTAATAGGGAAGAAGGAGCAAACCACTCCATAGCATTACACAATAAAACATACGATAGAGCTTTCTGTCTTAATTTGGGTTTTTAGATTTGTTTGCTTTAGTAGAGGTTTTACGGCACTCGCAACTGCATAAGGTCCTATGAGCGCCAAGGGGTGGATGTCAACAGAGAAATCCTTACAGGGAATCTGGCTTACTCTGCTTACCTCTCTAGCTTCCACAGCATAAAGTCTGCTTCGACTATCAAGGCACCCCGGAAATAGCGGGTCACAAGAGAGTGACAAACATACAAAAGAAGTAAGGAAAAATGACAATAGTAAGGATGAGGAAAGAAAAAGCAGCAGTTCCCTGTTGTAGTTCAGGCACAGTTATGAGCATGACATCCATGAATTAGCCCATTTACACTTCTACTGTGCATAAGAACTTGAATAAGGGCAAAAAATCTCGGAGGTCCCGTGTACAAGTTGCGCATGTTAAGGATCCCGTGGTAGTGAAAAATCGATAAGATAGGCTTCGGCCGCCTCACTGGCACAATTAAAAAAATTCCAACCAATTGAAAATGTTATATGTGTCTCGCGTGCTTTTATGACCTTTTGCAGTTGCAAGCGCTGTAAAACACTTAACCCCCCCC
>NW_004797907.1:19470-20524 GCF_000002075.1 Aplysia californica | reverse complement strand
TGAGAGAGAGAGAGAGAGAGAGAGACAGACAGACAGACAGACAGACAGACAGACAGACAGACAGAGATATATAGCGAGAGAGAAAGAGGGACAGAGAGGGGGAGAGAGAGACAGAGAGAGAGAGGGAGAGAGAGACAGACAGAGACAGAGACAGAGAGGGAGAGAGAGAGGGAGAGAGAGACATAGAGAGAGAGGGACAGAGACAGAGACAGAGACAGCGACTTCTATTCAAGCTAGATAGACGCTTTAAAAAAATGGAAAGCAAGGCAAATAAACAAGCTTTCAGATGATATCAATAACTCCACATGCCCAACAATTGACGAGGGCCTGATTCCACCACGTCGTGACACGTATGCGCGCATTATGTGCCCTTGAGGTAAGTGTCTTCTGACGTATGCTTCCTTTTGGGACGAGTCGACACTTCACCCCTGACCTTTGACCTACTCAGGGAGCTTCTGGTCTGTGACGTGACATGGAGTGGCTCCAATCAGCGGATCGACAAGCCCCGGCTGTAGGTGAGCGAGTCATAGAAAGATCAAACTAATCGATTTACCAGGAGAAGTGGATCCTTCGAGTAATCGAGCAAATATTTTTTCATCGGTTAACCGAGTAAAATGGTTTCTTGATCGAGCCTGCAAAACATCAATCAAACGTCAAGATTAGATATCGTCTTAAGTGTCATTATAACATTTTGATACTTGTGCAGTTTAGAAACAAGTGTCAGTTTTCTTTTTTGAAGGTCGAGGTTTTTCAATCGTTTTTTGTGAGGCGTCATGGTGAAATCAGTCGCTCGTCAAAATGATTTTTAAGGACTTTCAAGATTTGGAAGTCACAAAACTTTGACAGCCATTTTGTCACTAATTTTACCCTTGAATCAGGCAGCCCCCGTCTCCTTCAATCACAAATATCTCGCTTCTATTCAAGATAGATGGGTCCTTTTGTCCACTGAAAGCAAGACAAATGAACAAGCTTTAAGGTGATACCAAATAACTCCTCATTCCCAAACATTGACGAGCGCCTGATTCCACCGCGTCGTGACACATTTAAGGGGTGG
>NW_004797907.1:6293-16617 GCF_000002075.1 Aplysia californica | reverse complement strand
ACAAATATACCCACCAGTGTAACCAGACTTCTCCTATAGGTAGGGCAATGCCCACTTTTGGTGTAGGTCAAGATTTCTGGAAACCCCTGACATCTGGGTTAGCCCGCTTGTCCTTAAAAGCGACCAACAGTCAGTCTATGAGCAGCTTGGGTGATTGTCTACTGTCTACTGTGAGTAGGTTGGGTTTTTTTTTTTGGGGGGGTTGGTAAGTGTTTACGGCAATCGCAACTGCATAAGGTCATATGAACGCGTGGGACATACTAAACATTTTCAGTTGGTAGGAAATTTAGAATTTTGCCCAGGTGGCGGCTGAAGCCTACTCTTATCGATTGTAGACCACAAAGGGATCTTTAACGTGCGCAACTTGCACCCAGGACCTCCGAGATTTTTCACTCTTATCCGAGAAGGCTAGGTGTAGACCTTTCCTACCAGAGGATCAGGGGTGTGGCTGAAAGACAGCAGTAAGAAGGAGCCAAGGAGTAGCAGTAGAAAGGCTGCAGAAAGAGTCAGGAGCCCAGAGGAAGGGGCAAGGGAGGCGAGGGGGCGGGGGCAGAAAGAGGAGACGAAAGCAGACGACTGAACATTGCTAGAGAGCAGGAAAGGAAGTGAAAGGAGACAATTTTAGAGAAGAAATTTATTTTCCCATCGCAAAGCGGATTCGAACCAAGGATCTTTGAATGAGAGGCAAACACGTTAACCTCTAGGCCACGAGGGCCCCCACTGTCAATCTGTGAGCAGTGTGTGTCTGCCGAAGTGTCAGCTCAATGAAACCCAAACCAATATTGCATGTCATTGCAGCGAAAGCAGGCGCTCGTCAAAATCTTGAAAACGTCTTTAAAAAGTGATCCAATAATTTTTGGAAAAACATTTCCCTGGAAGATTTTCATACACTTTGCAAGTAATAAATAGACGTCTGCACTCGAGAACGTTCAGCAATCTAAATGTGGCTAACAATAAAACGTTAATCCGATCCGTACGCTTTGCATAATAGACTGTCAAAATGATTTTTTGAGATATACTGAAAGTTTCAAAGAGGTCTTCGCACTCGAAGTATTCAAAAATGTGAAGAATGCGACCCCGGGGGTACAAAATGACCCCTGGGCGTACGGATAGGGTTAAAAAAGTGATCCAATAATTATTGGAAACTATTTCCCAGGAAGATTTTCATACACTTTGCAAGTAATGAATAGACGTGTGCTCTTGAGAACGTTCAGCAATCTAAATGTGGCTCACAATAAAACTTCTTCCTTTCGGGCTTTTTTGTTTTTGTTTTTTGGTTCTTTTTGTTTGTTTTGACATGTGTATAGGCGAGAACTGAACCACTTTCACCAAAACGTTCTTCCACTCTCTAAGCGCCTGGACTCACCCACAAAAAGCTACGAGACTCCTAAGCCAGTCATTACTGCACGGCAAATAAAAAAAGCTACGGTCCTTGTTCGATATTTTTACCATCATATTATCAAAAGTACAATGTATGCAGTTTTTTGTCAATTTTGCAGGAAAGCGAAAAAGCAAAAAAAAAAATAAAATCAATAAATTACAAAAATAAAATAAATAAATAAATAAAAATAAAATTTAAAATAAAAAACCCACCCGCGCCAAAAAATAAAAATCTAATGTTGTCAACAGGTAAAGAACGTTCGCTTCAACAATACAGAAGTGATTAAGGGAGGAGGGGGGGGGGGGGGGGAGGTGGGGTTACACCTGAAGGTTATCTCGTTTATTGGCAGAGACAATTTTACCAAGTTTCACACATATAACAAGCATAATAAGAAATCTTAAAATCCGCCATCACATTTGAGAAAAATGTTTTGTTTCCATGGTTATAGCGGCCGTGTTGGATTTTATTCCCCTATTTAAAAAACTTGATCAAGACTTTTTTTTTTTATAAATAGTTCGGGGGGGGGGGGGGGGGGGGGGGGTTGCAGGCATGTTTACAAACACTAAATCTACAAACTGACTGCTGAATTTTTCTTAAGTGGATTAGAAAAACTTTAAAGAATTTTTCCTGAGGTCGGATTTAAGTTTGTACAAAATCCGTGAAAATCCACACTCCAGTCTCAAGCAACAAAAAACTATTCAATATATCAAAAACATTGAACAGATAAATGTTTAGTACTACATCTTTTCTTCAGTCTGGGGAAATTTCATGAAGTTTGGACGACAAGTATTGGAGTTGTACAAAACAAAGATTAGAGAAAAATAGCGTTGTGAGAAAACGGCCGATAAAGAAAAACAAAAGATTAACTTTATGAGGAGCTGGTGGTGACAAACATGTCCGGTCTGGGAAAAAATATGGTTTTAGGGTGTTTTAGTGCGATGAAATAGTTGAAGGGGAGACCTAAGAAGCTAAAAATGCCTACAACTTAAAATCCATAATTTTGAGCTCAATTGGGAATTTTGGGATGAACTCCTTGGCTCCTTCTTACTCTTGTCTTTCAGCCACACCCCTGATCTTCTGGTAGGTAAGATCTACACCTAGCCTTCTCGGACAAGAGCGAAAAAATCTCGGAGGTCCAGTGGGCAAGTTGCACACGTTAAAGATCCCTTTTTGGTCCAAAACCGACACGAGTAGGCTTCGGGCGCCACCTGACCAAAATTCCAAATTTCCTACCAACTGAAAAAAATGTTTGGTGTGTCCCGCGCGCTCATATGACCACACAACAGCAACAACAACAACAACAACAACAGCAGCAGCAGCAGCAGCAACAACAACAACAACAACAGCAACAACAACAACAACAACAACAACAACAGCAACAACAGCAGCAACAACAACAACAAAATAATCAATTAATACAAGAAGACACTAGAGGTCTGGCTGAGTAGAAATTTTTATTCCTAACAAGTCGTTTTTAAGCTGAGGCCAGGTCAGACTGGACAGACGACAGAGAATGCCACTTATGTCGCGACCCCAGGGCTTCCTTGGCCTGTCTCCATTTTTAATAACAGTGAAAACACGTCATAACAAAGAGTGAGCTGAAGAAGAAGTCACATTTTCACTGTTATAAAAATGGAGGTACGACAAGAAGGCACTAGGTCGCGAAGTCTTCAGGAAAACTGTTCCCATGTTTTGACTCAAGCTTTGTGAAGAAAGGTCTCTAAAGAAAACTGTTCCCATGTTTTGACGCAAGCTTTGTGAAGAAAGGTCTTCAAAGAACTTTTTTTTTCTGAAACGAGGGGGAAAAAATTACCGGCTAAAATTTGTGAATGTTTCCACTTTGAGATTTTGTGGCGAAACGATCCAGGAAAAGAAACACCACCTCCATTTTGCGACAAAACAAAGCTTAACCCTATCCGTACGTCGTGTTTTACTACCGTATCCACATGACGTGGGGAACTCTGTGCCACCACTTAACCCTATCCGTACGTCGTGTTTTACTATCGTATCCATACGACGTGGGGAACTCTGTGTCACCACTTAACCCTATCCGTACGTCGTGTTTTACTATCGTATCCATACGACGTGGGGAACTCTGTGCCACCACTTAACCCTATCCGTACGTCGTGTTTTACTATCGTATCCATACGACGTGGGGAACTCTGTGTCACCACTTAACCCTATCCGTACGTCGTGTTTTACTATCGTATCCATACGACGTGGGGAACTCTGCGCCACCACTTAACCCTATCCGTACGTCGTGTTTTACTACCGTATCCATACGACGTGGGGAACTCTGTGCCACCACTTTCCAAAGTGGAAATTTACTCTTTAAGCCGATCCGTACGCTTTGCATAGCAGTCTGTCAAAATGATTTTTTCAGAAATACTTAAATTTTCAAAGAGATCTTCACACTAAAAGTATTCTAAAATGTGAAGAATACCACCCTGGGGGTACAAAATGACCCCAGGGCGTAGGGGTAGGGTGAAGCCCATGGACTCAATCTCTCTCCTCTACCACTCTGTCGCTCACTTTTCCTCTCATGTCTCTTTCTATTTACTCTCTCCCCTTTTGTCTTTCGATGTTTTTCTCTTTCGTTCTTTCTTTCTATTTTTTCTCTACTTTCTTTCGTTCTTTCTTTCTATTTTTTTCCCTCTTACTTTCTCTCTGTTTGTCTTTTTCTAGTTATTCTCTCTCCCACTTTCCTTTCTTTCTCTCTCTTCCTCTTCCGAATGTTCCCCTCTAAAAGTAAAATTCTAAAATGTGAAGAATACAATCCCAGGGGTACAAAATGACCCCCCCCTCCCGCGTACGGATCGGATAGGGTTAAGTCTTGTGTGTCTTGAAGTTGTAAAACATCTAACTTTGCTAAACGAGAAATTGTAAAGGTTTCACGCTCCTTTCAACACTTGTAAGGTTATTTCAGAGGCGGAACCTCCGAGGTTTACTAAGCTGTACAACACAGCCGCGAGGGAACACCGAGCAAAGACGTAGCGATAGATTCTGTCTCTGTCTGTGTTTGTACAAGTTATGACGTCTGCTCTAGGACAACATGGCGTCCTGTTTGATCCAATATGGCGTCTGCTACTCATAGACTGAAGTTCCTCGCCCTTTAGTTACCCTAGAATTGGTCGCTTTTAAGCACAAGGGGGAGCTATCCCGAAAAATGCTGGTTTGAGAAAATCGAAAGTAAATTTTTGCCCCATGTTCAGTTTCTTTTTAAAAAAGACAAGGAGAGTTTTCTCTATAACCAAACAAATATACACACCATTGAAACCAAACTTCTCCTATAGGTAGGGTAATGCCCTTTTTTGGTGTAGGTCAAGATTTCTGGAAACCCACGAAATCTGGGTTAGCCCACTTGTCCTTAACGACCAATATTACAAAGTCCTATCTGGCCAGTACCTAGTTGTGAGAAATTTGACGTAAAAAATGTTGAGTTTCACGACATGTCAAGCTTTTGCGAAAATAATTCTTTGAATATCTTGGAAACGACTCTGAATAATCTTACGATTCTGATAGAGCAGATAGAACATTCGGTTTCTGACCTCGTGGTCTTTGTAACTCGCGAGCTCAGTGCTTCCTTGGCCTATCTCCATTTTCAACAACAGTGAAAAACAGTTCATAACAAAGAGTGAGCTTAAGAAGAAGTCACATTTTCACTGTTAATAAAACTGGAGATACGACAAGAAAGCGTTGACGTCGCGTACTCAAAGAGGTGAGGGGAAAAAAAGTCAGATAGAACTTTGCAATTCGTGGAGCTCAGATGTGAGGCAGCGCGGTGGAATCAGGCTCTCGTCTATATGTGAGGCAGCGAGGTGGAATCAGGCTCTCGTCTATATGTGAGGCAGCGCGGTGGAATCAGGCTCTCGTCTATATGTGAGGCAGCGCGGTGGAATCAGGCTCTCGTCAAAATAATCAAAGTGAAGGAACTTGCATTTTTCCGTAGGTTTGTAAATTTTTATCGAAAATGTGTTTCTTTGCTCAACACCTTTCAAGTCCATTAAAGAACTCATTTCTGTGTGGATTATTCGGAAAAACGTTGATTAAAGACACAAAAAATGTAAATGTTCAGTTACCACGGACTCTTAAGCTAGGGAAATAACTAATCTTTGGTGGCCTCTGAAAACAGGTGACCGCCACCTCCTTCATTCGCAAATATCTCGACTTGTATTCAAGATAAATGGATTTATTTTTCGTCTAAATAAAGACAAGTGTACAACACGCTTGAAGATGATATTAATAACTCTACAAGCCCCAAAATTGACGAGAGCCTGATTCCACCACGCTGACTCACAATTTTAATGTAGCGTTGTGTCTGTGTGTGTGAAAAGTGACGTTGGACCAACCCAGCAGTAACCTGGTTAAGAGTGGCCTTTTTCTGATGCCCTCATGGTTGGTACCAGCATTCCTTCACTCCAAACATGGGAGAGTCAGCTTTTAAGCTCGTGGACTCAATCTCTCTCCTCTACCACTCTGTCGCTCTCTCTTCCTCTCTTTCTGTCTACTTCTATTTACTCTCTCCCCTGATTTTTTTTCTTTCTTTCTCTCTTTCTTTCTTTCTTTCTTTCTTTTTATTTACTCCTCTCTCCCCTTCTTTTTTTCTATTTTTTCTCTTACCTCTTACTTTCTCTCTTTCTGTCCTTTTCTAATGATTCTTTCTTTCTTTCTTTTCTTCTTTCTTTCTTTTTTTCTTTTTCTTTTTTCTCTTTCTTTTTTCTCTTTCTTTCTTTTTTTCTTTCTCTTTTTTCTCTTTCTTTTTTCTCTTTCTTTCTTTTTTTCTTTCTATTTTTTCTCTTACTTTCTCTCTTTCCGTCCTTTTCTAATTAATCTTTCTCCTACTTACCTTTCTTTCTCTCTTTTCCTCTTCTTTGTGTTTCCTTCTCTCTGTCTCTCTTTATTTTCACCATCCCCCTCTTTTTTCGAACACATTCTCTCTCTCTCCTTTATCTCTTTCTTTACCCTGCCCCTTCTCTCTCTTCCTCCCACCTCAATCTCTCTCCCTCTTCTTCCTCTACTCTCTCTTTCTCTCTCTCTCTCTCTCTCTCTCTCTCTCTCTCTCTCTCTCTCTCTGTGCGTGTCCTTCTCCGTCCTCTCTCTCCTTCTGCCCACCCCCTTTCTCTTTCCTACCCCTCCTTGCTGTCCTCCTCCCTCCCTCTCTCTCTCATGTTTTTGTTTTTCTAACTCTAATGTGTAAATTACTCTCTTTTAAGCACAAGGGGGCTATCCCTAAAAATGCTTTTTTGAGAAAATCGAAGGTAAAGTTTTTGCCCCTTGTTGAGTTTCTTTAAAAGACAAGGAGAGTTTTCTCTATAACCAAACAAATATACACACCAAAGAACCCAAACTTCTCCTATAGGTAGGGCAATGCCCACTTTTGGTGTAGGTCAAGATTTCTGGAAAACACCGGAAATTTGAGTTAGTCCGCTTGTCCTTAAAAGCGACCAATTGTGCCCTCTCAACTGGGGTTCAAGGATCCGGTGTCAGAATCCCCGCAAGTTTAATAGGACGCCAAAAGAATTCGGGGGAAAATGATCAGGGAATAGAATCCCGCATTTTTAAAGATCACAATCCGCCAACTTGCTACCTACAACCAGCTTACAAATACCCCCAACATACCTGCCACTATACTGTCTTCCCACTTAGCTCCTCTCTACACTTGTCTTGGCTCGATAGAATAGGCTGTGCCCACCATTTCGGAACTTCACGGTGACCGTAAAGATGGTTCCAGTAGGGAACGGGATAGAGGGTGCCCACGTCCCTCGTGACTCATTGGAGCAGAGAAAGATAGGACTAACGCTGATGTTACTTAACCGCAATCCCACATCATAACTCATCCGCGCCATTATTTCTAAAATCATCACCGCCATCAGATCAATGACTTACATCTATAATCCTTGAATCTCTATCTGTCATACTAAGTGTACATGTAATACACTATAGGACACTATCATACGCACTTTTTTCCTGCTAATCAGGGGTCGTCAATCACATAGACATGGGCAAGGGATACAAAAAGGAGACTGTCAGTGGTGATGGGTGGGTCAAAATGTGAGTGGGGGCTCAGAAATGAAGTTAGGTAGAGTTCAAAGGTCAGATTTTTTTCTTCGGTCCAAGTTATCACAAAATTTACCGTCTACAGTACCAGAGAAAGTAAAGGTTTTGTAGACGGTGAAATCTGAAATGACCTGGTCACTTTTGTCTGTCTGTGGGTAAATCTAGGTCATCACAAATTTTGTCAAGACGCAGTGGAATCAGCAGCTCGTCAAGTTTTGGTCATGTGGAGCTTTTGGTATCATCTTTAAGCTTGTTCCTTTGCCCTGTTTTCGAAGAAAACATTATCCATCTATCTTCAATAGAAGTCGAGATATTTTGGATTGAAGGAGGTTGGTGACTTCCAAAGCTTGAAACTCCTTAAAAATTGTAAATTTACGATGTCTGTGCCTTTAATCAATGTTTTTCAGTAAAGGCTACAGAGCAAATTGTTTTTAAATGGGCATAAAAGGTGTTGAGTCAAAAATTTACAAATCGACAAAAATTTCCAAATGGGAAGAAAAATGCCGTTTTTTTTTCGATTTCATCATTTTGACGAGCGACTGATGTCACCGCGTCGTGACACGTCTTGCCTTGTCTGCGGACAAAACTAGGTAAACGCCAATTGCCCTATTTAATCTTTTCAGGTGTTTACATGCGGATCTAGAACTAGAAGTTGAATGACCAACAAAATCTAAAAGCCAAAGAATCCCAGTTGTCTCTTTCAGGTGGTTCTGATTATAATTCTTTCACAGACTTCCGTCAAGAGAACACAATTGATTAATGTGTGGCACCATTCCTTTGAATCAGGCGCTCACCAATAGTTGGGCGTAGGAAGCTTTTGGTGTGCTCGTAAAGCTTGTTTATTTTCCTTGATTTGATGAGGAACAATAATCGTATATCTTGAATAGGAGTCAAGATTTATACGATTGAAGGAGGGGGGGGGGGGGGGGGGCCCGGCGGGAATCCATCCTCGTGGGTTGATGCAAAATGTGCCGGAAAGGAGTGGCGGGAGAGCTTTCTTTTGGAGATATCCACAACTCAGTTTGCGACATCCAGTGGATACCTCACTGGCAAGAGCTACAGCTTTCAACAGGTGGGAACATTTTTTAACTAGCTGCACGCTCTTTCTAGATAGTGGCCTGGGTGTCTCTGGAGCTCAGATACTCAATCTTGACGGAACAACACTTCACAAAGTCCCAGAAGTCACCGGAGATCGTGGTACTAAGCGGTTGGGTCAGATGACACCAGCAGAGCATGGCGTGGTGTGTGAGTGCTCGACAAAAACCTCCCAGTTGTACTATGTTGTTGTTGTTGTCAAAGAAAGAGACGAAGGTGATACTGGGGTTGGTTTTTTCAGAAGAGAGGGCAAAAAAGATCCATTTTAATGCGGACTATTTTGAGAAGTAGATGATTCGTGTTACAACCCAACAAATTCGTTTTTTTTCTTTCAGGTATATATGGTTGCTTTTAAGCGCAAGGCCAGGGGGGCTATTCCGAAAAATGCTGTTTTGAGAAAATCGAAGGTAAAGGTTTTGGACCCTTATTCAGTTTCTTTAAAAGACAAGGAGAGTTTTCTCTATAACCAAACAAATTTTCACACCAATGAAACCAAACTTCTCCTTCAGGTAGGGCTATGCCCACTTTTGGTGTAGGTCAAGATTTCTGGGAACCTTCGAAATCTGGGTTAGCCCGCTTGTCCTCAAAGCGACCAAAAAGAAGAAAAGTGTTACAACTCAACGAACTAGATTTATTCAACCGTATAAAATGGTGCGAGTTATTCAGTTGATTATTATCTTATTTTTCAGAGTGATTTTTCAGCCCAATTTTTCCTCGTGGTCTTTATTTTCTTCCCTGAGGTCACAGAGAAAAGCTTCCCTTTGTTCAGGAAAAATCAGAAGGGGAAAAAGAATCTTATGTAAAAAAAAAATAATAATAAAGCCCCCTTTTGACGAGAAAGTAATCAGGAGAAAAAAGAATAGCTGTGGAGCGTGCTGACAAAATGAGTTACATCTCTCTAACAAAATGAGTTACTTCTCTCTGACAAAATGAATTACTTCTCTTTGATAAAATGAGTTACTTTTCTCTGACAAAATGAGTTACTTCTCTCTGACAAAATGAGTTACTTCTCTCTGACAAAATGAGTTTCTTCTCTCTGACAAAATGAGTTACTTCTCTTTGACAAAATGAGTTGTTTCTCTCTGACAAAATGAGTTACTTCTCTCTGACAAAATGAGTTTCTTCTCTCTGACAAAATGAGTTACTTCTCTTTGACAAAATGAGTTGTTTCTCTCTAACAAAATGAGTTACTTCTCTCTGACAAAATGAGTTACTTCTCTCTGACAAAATGAGTTACTTCTCTCTGACAAAATGAGTTACATCTCTGATTAAAGCCTGAAGGAAATAGATACAACACGCTTATAGGTGAAGTTTTTACGTTTTATAAGTATGAAATAATAAAAGACAGGTTATAGTTAAAGAATATGGCATCAAAAGAAAATATTATACAAATTTGACCCTTAAGTCCATTTCATGGCCAATATCTCCATATTTTGTGGATTGCGAGAAGTGACTCCTGTTGTCAGCTAACCGCACAATTAATTAAGAAAAAAACAGAAAACAACAACAGCAAAAACACCAACCTTTGTAAAGTCAAAGCACACTACTGGAAGCTGCTTATCTCTCTTCTAAATCGATGTGGCTATTTTAGTGTATGTTGGAAAAAAGAAATGTTTGTTTTTTTTAATCATAATATTTTTCCAATTGTTGGAAAACAAAAACCTTGCGTTATCTTGGTTATCTGAAAAATAATCTTCTTTCTTTTTCTTCCACTCAGTTCGTATTGTACGACGACAAAAGCCTTACATCCGCGTCACGACGAGGTGGAATCAGGCTCTCGTCACTTTTTTT